>NW_015505201.1:335763-337625 GCF_001515645.1 Sinocyclocheilus grahami | reverse complement strand
TGGGTAGAACGAGCCGTTTGAGGTAGGCGTGGTTGACTCTTAACTTTTATAAAGAATATCTCTTTTTTTTTTTTTATAAATCTCTTTATTTGAGACTTTAGTCTTTGCAACTTTACAGATCTTCTTTATGCACCAAGAGCTTGTAACACTTCAAAGAGAAAGGAAAAATTTAAATCGCATCATATGACCCCTTTAATAAAGCATTGTGTGACACACTCTCAAACTTTCTCTGTGACCTCTATAAATGATTTAAAAATGTGATTTATTATATCTCTTCCACTGATAAAGCCTACTACAGGTTGTTTGCATGCAGAAGCGTGTCGTCCTAAAGGTGATAAGGATAGCTAATCTTTTTCTTTGTTGAGGTTCATCATTCCCACGAGCCTGTTCTTATTAGCGATGCACAGTTCCATCAGAAACAACCTTCAAATGGAGCAATATCCTGTGCTGGCTAATTATCAAATTTCAGATCTTAATAGACCTTGTGTGAAGGTAAGAGCAAAATCAATCACAAATGTAGCCTGAGAGCATCCTCTTTCAGAGGACCAATTTGTCCACCATTTCACATCAATCGCTATCTCACAGCCTCGTCTAAATTGAAAGCAGAGTAAGGGAAGTGAGCGAGGATGGAATCTGGCCTCTCTAGTGCCTGTCTTCCTCGCAAATATCACCCGAGGGTGAGAATGAATCAGGCTGAGGGCCCATTTTCCGAGCAATGGCTCGCTATTGTCAGACTGCACGTAAGACTTTGCTTTAATTCTTTCTATCATCACATACATTTATCATTGGGCCTGTATTACCCAGGGTTGTGTGCTAATGCAGTTTTGAAACTGCTGATGTGAGAGGAGGGTCCCACTCAAACAGATGTGAACGGATGTATTTGAGATTTGCTTGGGCCCCAGATGCACACACATTCTGTTTCCCAGCAGATATCCTGAATGGATACTTACACTAATCTGCCCCTGAAGATGTGAACAATTGGTCATTTAATGGCAGAAGGAATACCATTTAAGCTCGCATAGCTACCTCCCCAATGTTTTGGTCAAATCCATTCATCATTTTGTCTAAAGGTGGTCTATAGTACCCAGAGAAAGCATATATCTGGAAGCTTTCACATTCATCTCAATGACAGTTGCTCAGCATGCTCAGGATTTCCTGAACGTATGTATTTATATCATTATTATAAATGCATTATATTATATATTTAAATCATCTCGAATATATATGTAAATTATACATATAGATTACTGGTTAAAGGTATTGAATAATTAAGATTTTTAATGTTTTGAAAGAAGTCTCATCCACAACAAGGCTGCATTTATTTGATTATTTAATTTATTATCCATGTACTGTGGACATTATCATTCGAAAGTTTGGGATAAGTTTATATATATATATATATATATATATATATATTGCAACAAAGACACATTAAATTGATCAACGTGACAGTAAAGACATTTAAAATTGTAAATGTCTTTTCTTAATAAATAAACAAAATAGAATAATTGTACAAAATAAATTAATTCAAATAAATATTGTTCTTTTGATTCATCAAAGTCATTTTGAAATAATATTATCATCAGTTTTCACAATACTAAGCAGGAAAAACAGTTTTCACCATTAATAATAATAAGAAATGTTTCATGAGTAACAAATTAGCAAGGATCATGTGAAACTGGAGAATGGAGTAATGGCTGCCGAAAATTATATATTTATATTCATTTTAATATATATATATATATTTTTTTTAATATACAGGTATATGTCATACATGCATAGTATATGCAAATTATATATTATATGTTTAATTATAACAAATTTACACACACACACACACACACACACACACACACACACAC
>NW_015505201.1:327318-335718 GCF_001515645.1 Sinocyclocheilus grahami | reverse complement strand
TGTGTGTGTGTGTGTGTGTGTGTGTGTGTGTGTGTGTGTGTGTGCTATGATGTGCTATTTATGGTTGTTAGTGGAAAGATGATGGAATGAATGAAAACTATAAAAGATGTTTTTTGGCGGAATGTTGTAGTTACAGCTCTTTGGTTTGTCCAGGCATGCTTATGTGGCAATGTGGTTACATGCAAGTCATGCTTTTAAGTTAAAAACACAAGACGTGGTCCCATACCTCCTGTAAACCACCGTAACTCAGTTTTGACATATTTGAGCTCAGCATCTCATTAAGGTACCAAAATCACTCCTTCAGGGAGAAGTGTCTCTTATCTCCAAGCTCGCTCCCCTCGAACATTCTGCCTCCGTGCTAAATCTTTTCCTCTATGCATTAGGAGTGATATAAAACACAAAGGCTGAGTATACGGATGACAGTCAGGTCAGTGCCTGAGAGGGGCTCGTATGTCAGCGTGGCGAGATTGGCTCCAGATGCCGTGAAATGTATTACAGACCAACAGTGGCTTTGTAATGTGAACGTGTGGGATGAGAGCCGCATGCTTCCCTCTTGATATGGGCGGCAGACGTATGCCTGGGCCCCATGGTAATTGTCTGCTCCATACGTGCTCTGAAGAAGCTCTCCGAGCACAATAGGTGGGAGGACACGCTGTTGGCTGCTGGGTCTATTCTAATAAACAGGTCTGCTGCACAAGATGTGAGGTTTATGCTGGTGTTAGGCTCACGTAGACAGACTTTTCACAGTCTGGTACTCATTGTAGCATATTCTGGCCAAGATCTGCACACTTACACAAGAAGTTTTCCACCCAACATTTGAAGTAACCAGTTTGCTTTGTTTTTAAATTTAATTTAAGGGAGGAGTTAACTGAAGTGCAGCAGATTATACAGAAAATGTATTAATATAATAACAACTTGCCTGCAATGTGCTAGTCAGGATGTGACAATAGTTAGAACTTTTGATAAAATGCTCTTTATGATCTTTTTTTTTTTTTTAATCTTTCCATTGACAAAAGTTATTTAATAAATGTGTCTTATAATGAATTAGGGAAAATAGGGGTAATTGTTAATTTTGGTAATGTTGCCCTTGTTTTTGTTTTTTTCACCAAAAAAATTCACCTGTATTTATTTAAGTGAATTGAATTTCAAAGGAAATGCTTTAATTTATGGAATTTATGTAATGTAAATAAATATTTTTGACTGTGACAACAACAACAACAACAACAACAACAACAATAATAATAATAATAATAACTATTATTATTATTATTGAATATTCATTATTATTATTATTATTATTATTATTAAAGGCAAAATACACAAATAAAATAGAATATTGTAAAATGTTATTACAATTTATAATAATAGTTTTCTATTTTGATCATTTTTTTAAATGTATTTTATTCTTGTGATTCAAAGCTGAATTTCTCCAGTCTTCAGTGTCACATGATCCTTCAGAAATTATTCTAATATTTGGTGCTTAAGAAACATTTCTTCTTCTTTTTTCTCAGGATTTTTTGATGAATAAGAAAAGATTGCAATTTGTAACAGTCTTTACTATCACTTTTGATCAATTTAATGCGTATTTTATTTAGGAAAGCAATGAGTCAATCAATATACCTCTACTAGAATTATTAGAAATGCACTCAATATGTCACTCAATACATGTGTGTGCTATGCAATGATATATAGACAGGACAGAGAGGCAGCTCTAGCTTTTGGAAAACATCTATACAATATTCCATGTTTGATTCCAGGGTTAAGGGAAAGTCAAGCTTGGTGGTTGGTAGATATGGTTCTTAATCAGTAGTTAAGCGCAGTGCGGGCCTCTAGATCAGCCATAATGAACGGCACGCTAATTGGACTCTGGCAACCTCTGTCCTCATCTGGCCGCCCTTTATTATGTATGGGTGGAACAGGCAGGAGCCAGGAAGCCCACCACTTCAGAGCACACCGCAACACAAATAAAACTGCACTGATGAGATTAAGCAATTCAAGATGTGTGCACGTACTTTTTAAGGCAAACAGTGAGAAAGGGACTGTTGTTGCGTCGTGATGTCGGGTCCTCGCGTGCACACCTCGCACAAAGCCACATGCGCTCGGTTCCAGTCAGTAAACAGAGCTGTGTTGTTTTCATTCTGCCCTTATGTGTCACGCAATAAATAAACATTGTTTCCCATAACTGTTATAAGGTTTATTTAAGATAAATACAAGAAGCTAATTCAAAATCTTTAGTCTTGGGAGGATGCTCAAGCGACTCTCAGTGATTCATTTTTGGTGAATCCTATTGTTGGCTGGGGGAAGAGTGGAAAATATGAATACAAAGAGTGACCCGGATGTTACAGTGCAGATGAAATGTAATTGAATTTGAATTGTTAGTTTTATGCACAGGCACATTTTACTGAACCAAGCAAGCATGAGATGTTTTTAAAACATTTCACAACGTGGCATTTTGGTTGCAGTTATAGGAAACTCTCCAGTATAACATGTGAAAAGGGTTCTGATATATTGTAATGTTTAAAAAATAAAATAAAATAAAATAAATACATAAAATTAAAAATGTCTATCTATCTGTCTGTCTGTCTGTCTGTCTGTCTGTCTGTCTGTCTGTCTGTCTGTCTGTCTGTCTGTCTGTCTGTCTGTCTGTCTGTCTGTCTGTCTAATCTTTGTGAATGGAAGATACATTTTAAATGAAAATTTCTTAATTTTAACAGATTAAAAAAGCATTACTGCAATGTTATGAAAATATGTAATTATTACTTAAAACATACATAACTATAGTTATTAAGGTTACTTATAAAAAATAACATTATCACAACCTTTTTATAGCTAGCTGGGGCTGGGACTGGAGCCCAGAGTTCTGATGCCCAGGCCACCATGGCTTTATAAGTTGGTTTTTATGCTGTTGTCTGGGATTTTGTTTTGCTACTGCTTAAACTGTCTCATTAGAAGACAATTCCTGTGTTTATGTTTGGTGCTTAGTGTGCATGTGCAATTGTTTGTGAAAAAGAGTTTTTACCAGCATGTGGAGAGAGTGCACAGTTCAGTTCTGTCAGTTTTTTTCACACTAGAACGCCAGCCTCATTTTTAAGCCTGTCTGTCAACAGGCGGCCATGCTGACAACACACTATACATACTGGAAATACGGCACAGTAAGTGCTTAGAATTACCACTCACTGAAACGACAGCATCCATTCAGCCTTCAAAGCCTTCAAAGAAATCAATTTTGAGACTTCTCTTGGCTGTGTGATAAAGTGTGACGGATATGATCTTGAGGAGAATGGCTCATCATGAAGTTACTCGTCTAACATATGTCCTGTTATTCATTCCATTATTTGTTTTAACACATGCATATAGATGAAGATCTTGAGTCCTTCACATAATTCATACATTCAAATTATTTAAAGGTGCATTAATAAACTTTGGCCTCTCTATCACATAAAATTGCAAATTAAAATGGCGGAGTTGTTTTTTGATTCACTTTTCCCATGGGTTGTTCTGATGATTTGATGATTTTCTGCCAGGTTTGACCTGACAGCTCAAAATTTAACATTGCATGTTGTATTGTATTGTAGTGAATCAGGGCAAAAATCAAGATAAAATGAATCAAGATAAAAGTTCTGAATAATGATATTTTATTACTCAGTAATCATTTTTTTTTTAAATATTGAAAACAATAGTTCACCATTAAATTCTGTCATATTTCACTCATTTTCGCAAATATATGTATGTGCTTTGTGTTTTTTTTTTATTTGAGCAATTAGCATATGTGGTCATTAGCTTAGCAACATTAGTCAAATTACTTTTTATTATTTATATGCTATTATAGTATTTATTGATATTGTAAACTAGCTTTTATTGTTACATTTCACTTTTCTCTTATTTTTTCGCTTGATTTTATTTATTTGTTTATTTTTGCTAATGTTTCTATTTAGGGTTTCATTTATTTTTATATAAGTTTTACTCATTTTAGTACTTCAACTCAAACTTCTTTTATTTCAGGTAGTTGCTAATTCAATATTTACAATTTTAATTTAAGTTTAATATTTAGATTTGATTTGATTTCATTTTATTTTGAGGATCCAGAAAAGCCTTATGTATCCAGCGTGTTGTATCCAGTCTTGTTCACTTACATAGATTCTTTTGCAGTATTTTTGATTCTCAACATGCATACAGTCTAACATGTACAAACAGTAGAGCAAAATTTTTATATTTATATAACTTTTAGGAATAGAATTGTCAGTACCCTTTATCAGCTAATGACAAATAAAGGCTATTCAAGTCAACACTTATAGAAAACAACAATGGAAAATGTGTACTGTAAAGTAGCCTGTATACTTAACTATAAGTTGATCACCATTAGACATGGACATTGGGATTATTCGACCAATATGGAGTAATCTTCAAGGATACTGTGCATGGAAAGCTAGTTTCAAAGTACTGTTCTTGGTGTAAACATTTTGAGTAAAACTTTCTCTTCCTAATTTACATGGTGTGACCTGTGTGGCCTAACAGTATATGACCTTTCAGTGCCAGCTCAGTCACTGCTGTTTGTCCTTCTCACATACAGATAACCAATCATTTTCCATCCTGTTTTTCATTGCTAGCAGGTTTTATGTGAGAAAAAGATAACATTTGACATTTGGTGTGTTATGTTTGTAAGTTCATGTTCGACAGTGTGATGGTCAGCTTTGTTTACACGTGTGCAAATATGGTTTCTTGGCTTTATTTTAGCGAGATTTGAAAATGGTTTCTTATCAAAGGTATTTGTCAGACCAGGGCAATATTTTTGTCTAAAGTAACTGGTGAAATGTAATTTGTGGGGGACAGTGTGCATAGTTTGTGTGGCAACCCAAACACGAAGTAACCTAAACGCATATTTCAGCGATGTTTACCGTATAGAATTCAAAGTGGTCTTTATGTTTTAGTCCAGCTGAGTGGAAACAGACATGGCTCTGGGTTATGGAAAAAGAGACTGTGTTTTGGATGAATGTCAAAATATTATCAATCAATATGACCAATCTAAATATTTTTCCCCCACATTGTACATCTGTCTCACTCTGTGTTATACTGATATGCCTACTGGGCTGACCTGACGTCCAGATAAAAGCCCGCGACACACAAACAGATCACTTCCCAGACTCAATACTGAAGCCACGGCTCAGAGAGCTTCTATAATCTGACAGAGCTGTAACCAGTAGGATGTAATTAAAGCACCTCAAGCGGTGCACAAAAGCAGCCCCTCTGGAGCTGAGGATATTGTCCATGTGGTGCCTTTAGTTTTATTTTTTGCATGCAGGGAAAATATGCAGACCACAGTTGGACTTTTTTAATGTTTCATGACTCAGAAATTTTTTTTCTGAACCAGGGATTCGGTTTGTCAATGTATTTCCTTAATTTTTTATTTCCATTTAAATTTTACCAAATGCATTGTTGTCTTAGTAGTTAAGGAGCGAACCACTAGACCATTAGGATTTTCAGCCTTAGTTTAATCTTGTGATGTTCCTATACATGTTTACATACATATATAAGAATAAATAAATATATAAATAATAATTTTTGTAAAAACTCTGCATTTATTTGATCAAAAATACAGCAATATTGTGAAATATTATTCAAATTAAAATAAGAATGTATCTTAAAATGTAATTTATTCCTGTGAAGGAATTTTATTACCAATGCTGACAACAGTTTTTGCTGCTTAATATTTTTATGGAAACCTGAATTCATTTTTTCCCCCTCAGGATTCTTTGATGATTAGAAATTGTAATGATCAGCAGCATTTATTTGAAATAGAAATCTTTTAACATTATTCATGTATTTACTGTCACTTTTGATCAATTTAATGCATCTTTGCTGAATAAAAGTATTTGTTTTTAAACTGTTAAATAATAGTGTTTTATAGTTTCCACAATAAATTATTCCTGAGCATCAAATAAGCATATTAGAATGATTTCTGAAGAACCTTGAGAATTTTTTTTTTTTTTTACAAATTGAATAGAAATTGGTTTAATGGTTGTTTTTCCTTTCACTTTTGATCTTGCTGAATACAATTATTTATTAAAACAACTATACTGCAGTTTAGTTATACAGTATACTGTATATGAATGACTTACATTCACATTCTTTCAGTTCAACTAAAACCATGAATAATGTTGCATATATTCTTTCTTAACACAATGTAATTTATTTATTTATATTTTGACACTCCAAATTTTATGAAACTGTAAATTGGTTAGGAGACCAGAAGATAATTCCATTCCTGGGGCCCAACATTTGATGCTATATCCTACTCCTGGTCACAAGTAACACAGTCCTCTCTGTTTATGGAGATGTATATGAAGCATTTCACTACATTGTGGATGTGGCAATGGTTGTCATAATAATCGCGCTCAGTGTGCAAGTTTCCAACCAAAGAAACACAACTGTATCTGAGCATTAAGATGCCTGAAACCCTGTCTTACGAAAGCTGTAATTATTTCATGTAGCCTACAATATTCAGCAAAGTTTGGCATGTTTGGCAGTATTTTCTCACAATTTTTGTGTTGTAAAAATGTATTATTATAGATTTTATATTTAAAACTGAAAAAGAGAGTAGAAGGAGAGAGAGAGTATATTTTGTCCAAACACTCAGCGGTAAATCAGCAGTCAGTAAACTGGGCCAGTTCTATTGTTGGTGCCTTGCAGCAGAAAACAGAGTCACTCCTCGCATTAGTATTCAGGACTGGACTCATTACAATTCAGACAGTTTTCTTGCCTTCTGCATGTCTGCCTGTACACTATAAATTAATTACTAACTTTACAAAACCCAGATATCACTGATCTAATGAATAAACACTGACTTTAGAACAGGTTTGCATACATGCATAAGATAAACAGTCAAACATTTACTTGAATAACCAGACAAATACTATTCATTTTTATATCAAAAGCCTCCATTTTAACAGACACTTTCGGGAACAGAATAAATTAACCATGGGGTGACAAATATGCAGTGTATTTCTTATTCGGGCCAACAAAGAATGAACAAAAAAGTACTTAGTGCACCTTTAAATCATTGGTTAATAATAGTCAAACTGCAAACTACATACAGTACATGCAGGTGTTTTTTTAAAGCTTGTAAATGACTATCTGAGTATTCAAAAAGAGTGAGTTTTGTTTCCTATGTGGGAAAGCAAAGCTTTTAAAAGCTACATGCCCTTGGAAAACTTCCTCATGTAATGCTTTTACTGTAATGGGTCTTAGGAGGGGAAGTTGTAAGTTATCAAAAAGCAATTTTGTGAGCTTCCTCAGAGGTGCTAAATTCTGCATTAGACTCCAATTTCTTCATGAAAGACTAAAAAAAAACCTTAAGGTAACTTGATTATATTTCTGTGAAGGGTCTTGTATCTCAGGCATCAGTGTTTACAGCAAACAGAGCCTTAATGTGCAATAATGTGTTTTTTAAATGCAGTTTCAGGCACCGATGTCCTTTTCTTTCTTTTAAACATACAGCAAGATCAGCGTGAGTTTACATTTATGTTCTTAGCAGATGCTTTCAGACCAAAGTGACTTAAAATAAAGTGCACAAATCATGTTAATGGTTATGTCCATGACAGATAATTGCCATTCATGTGATTTGTGCACTTCATTGTAAGTCGCTGCAGCGTCACAGGCTGGTTAATCTCTGGTCTCGGCTCAAAGTAACACACCATTACCTGCCAACACCTGCTGTCTTTCTCTTCCTGAACTCTATACCCCGTGAGAGTTCAGTTCACGCTCACCTACATTCACTCTAATGCATAATGCATTACTCACCTTGCCCTTTAAAAAACTAATTTATTAGCCATATACAGTATGCAAGCTTATTTGACTCTCACAACGAGATAACTGGGTCTCTTGCAGTTAATATCGATCTCTAGGCATAGATTGTTTTCCGTTTCTCAGATATCTGAAGAGCTTAATTAAAGGGGTCATACGATGCGATTTAAATTTTTCCTTTCTCTTTGGAGTGTTACAAGCTCTTGGTGCATAAAGAAGATCTGTAAAGTTGCAAAGACTAAAGTCTCAAATCCAAAGAGATATTCGTTATAAAAGTTAAAAGTCAGCCACACCTACCTAAAATGGCTTGTTCTAACACACCCCCACATACCTATGTCACTATCTGGGAAGATTTGCATAACGCCGCCCAAATGTTCACGCAAAGAAGGAAGGCGTAACTTTTATTCTCGCTCTAGTATTGTTGCGGCCGCCATGTCGTGAAGGCGCTGTGTGCTTCGTTGTGAAAGCGAAACTACTTTGTTTGGTCTTCCAAAAGAGGACGATATCTGCTTCGTCATGCCTAGAGCTGTGTTGGACGCTGAGGAAATACAAAAACTTTGCGCTGTGGATCGCCGGATCGGCTTTCACCGTGGAAGAAGC
>NW_015505201.1:322563-327148 GCF_001515645.1 Sinocyclocheilus grahami | reverse complement strand
TATTTACAACACTGTTCCAGAACACTTCAACCCAAATATTCAGATGTGTGCAGCGCATTTTATGGAGGACTGTTTACTGATCCTAGTAGAGTAGACTACAATGCCGGCTGTTCTGACTCACAGACTGTAAGTACGTTTTTTATATTTAAAGCAAGTTTATTGAGCAGTGTAGAGTAGGGCTTGTTGTTTGTCATTTCTCTGATCACAAATGCAGACATGGTTTTATGTTTACGCGGCGTGATGCAACGCAACGCTTAAAAAGACAGTATAAGTCATTATAATCCATAATTATGTCCCCACTGGATGCAACGAATGCCTCATTTATAATGGGTTTTCATGTTTTTGGATCGTTGCTCCGGCCTGACAGGGCATCATCACAGTATGGTAGAGGTGTAACATTTCCGTCACACGCTTGAGGTATTCGGCCAATCATAACGCACTGGATAGCTGGCCAATCACAGCACACCTTGCTTTTCAGACCTATGAGCTTTGTAAAAATCGACGCGTTTCAGAAAGGAGAAACAATAATGTACAGTATGTGGAAAATAATGTGGTTTTTTTAACCTTAAACCACATAAACACATTTCATAACTCCAAATACACAAAATAATGTTCCTTTTAGCAACATCATATGACCCCTTTAATTGTCTTTTTAAAGCTTTCATTTTATGTTTAGCTTTGAAGTAGAGGTTATTTAACTTTTTCCTGTTGGCTAAAGTATTCTCTTTGGTACTCATCAAATCTGAAAGTATTGCAATTTAACTACAGTTTTATTTTAAAAAAAATTTAAAAGAACAGATTTTCTTATATGTACAGAAAAGTCATGTTATTTCTTGTGAATGCACAGTTTTATAGTTATGTGACGAGACATTCTTGTGTTGAGTAGAATTAGCATTCTAGCAATTGCAGATTCTTTTTATGAATCAGTCGAACTGGTTCACACATTTATCTGAATTATTAATTTGTGAATCGGTTTGAATGAAAATGTTTGTTTAAAATTCTAATCAGAAGCTACTGGAAAGAATCACGGAAATTCAAAAGTGTTGGGTGTCTGACAACAATATGGGTTTAAACTGACATGAGAGTGAAAAAATGATGACAGATTTTTCATTTTTCAATGAGCTTAACCTTCCAGTTTTTTTTGTTTTCTGTCAGTGTTAATATCTTATCCTGTACAGCTCATCCAGAAAGCTCCCCTGCAAAATGCTCTGCTGTCAGGTGTGTCTGGACAAGTGTGTGTGTGTGTGTATGTGTGTGTATGTGTGTGTGCATCGTACAAAGAGCAGTAGTATGCTCTGTCTGTGGTCTACAGGATGATTCAGCTTTCCATGTGGTTCCTCTGCCAGACACATTAGCTTCAATCTGCTGGGAATCTCATCACATGCGTCTTGGCTTTATGATGGCATGCTGCTCATCAGAACCAGCGCTGCTCCACTGCTGGTTGTAAAAACCTTCATCGTAAAGGTTTGGGTCTAGAAACATCCCACATACCTCTGTAGCCGCTCTGTTGAAGAGTGTGTCATGTTGTCAGCGACAGTTCAAAGGGTGCCAAACCCTGGATATGCAGAAATGATTGATGGGAAGGTTTGATTGATCCTTGGTGCTTAGTGTTATGTGCCGCCACCAAAGCTGTCAATCATTTTTTCATCCAAAAATTTGAAGTGTACTTGGCTATGAGAGAATTATGAAACATTGACAGTTGTCGCTGTTAATGGCCTATGAAATGATCCTGTCATCACCAGTAAACAACTCTACATTGACTAAGAAAGTGAGTTAATGCAATAAACATTATTTTGCTTTTTGCTGTGTTAACGGGTCAAAACCTTTGTATGTTGCACAGTAATATTAAGGTTTATTGGTTTAAGATTTATTGCACTAATATCTTTTTATGTAATGAGGCACCATTAAATCTTACATCTTCATCATACAGCCATTTATTTATGAGACAAGCATACAGAAATAGTTTGGCCATAACCTGCCTTGGTTCTATGATAGAGTTGTTGAATGTTTGTTTTTTTAGATGCAGGTGTTGCACTCAAAAGGGGATGCAGATGAATACAAGCTAGATAAACATGACTAAATGATTGGAAATATATAAATACAGTATTCGCTTCCTTACAGAGCATTTAGTTTGTCACAGCCTGGCAAAAACATGAAATGCCAATATGCAAATGTATGTTTCCCCCCCCCAAAATGTGTTTTTTTTTATCCAAAGCCACTTACATTGCATTCAATTCAACACATTTCTGATAGAGAAAACTGAGAGACGTGAAACAAAAGACAGCAGAAATACAATATTGTGCACAATTACAGCCCATGGTTCCAAGCTTACTAAACCTGCAGCCATAAATGAATAATGAAGGAGCAAATATTATCAATCACAAGTGTCGCTCATTCTTATTTTACGGTGTCAAATACACCACCCAGGTTCTCCCATCTATCACGCCATCGTCCTACATTATCATTTAATTTCAAGGCAGAATGATTTAATATCACTTATATGGCTGAAGGCAACCTGTTTTTAACTGTAGACATGTGATCTTGTGGTCTCCCTCGTGGCTGTTATTCATTAAATATAACAGTTGCAAGGGCATAGTTAGACACAGAGGGGGTGACGCTTTGAAAAGAGATGGATATAAAAGTACAAAGAAAGTACAAACTTTGAATGAAATTGCAAAATAAATATGACAAACTGTTGTAGTCATAAAATTCAACTATTTTCTTTAGTGGAGCAAAAATACACAACTGGCAACATTGTGTCAAAAATGTACTTAAAATTAACCTCTTGTTTATTGAATTGTTGAATTAAAGCAATATCACACTCGCAGTCATGTTGGTGAATCATGTGGATCATTTGTGGATTATTGTGATGTTTTTATCAGCTGTTTGGACTCTCATTCTGACAGCACCCATTCACTACAGAGGATCCATTGGTGAGCAAGTGATTTTGCTACATTTCTCCAAATTTGTTCTGATGAAGAAACTCATCTACATCTCGGATGGCCTGAGAGTGAGTACGTTTTCAGCATATGTTCATTTTTGGGTAAACTATTCCTTTAAATGCATTTGTAAATTTCCATAATCCAAAAAGACCCTCTATTGAAACAGAACTCAGTCATTTAACGATATATGGTAAACCACAGATCAAGGGCCCTCTTAAATTTTCATAATATATTTATGAAGCATATAATGCATTAAAAAGTGCTGGTTGTTAATATAAATAACTAATAGGCAACTGGGTTTAAAAGCTATATGTAAATAGCAGGCTGTTCGCTTTAGAGTAATGGAGGTTTTTCCCCACACAGGAAACAGATTATTAGAAAATCATACAAATTTGACATTGACAAATGACATGTGCAAATAATACATGTACAAGAGGGATTACACCTATTTCATATACAGGAATTTGATATTATACTTTAGGTAATGACATTCCCGCATGCTACATTAAACCTACATCAAATTTACACGGTATATAATACTTCATAAGCTTAAAGTGTTACCCATAAGCAAACAATATGTAGGCTTTTGAGCTCTTTATTGTGAACTCAAACAAACCATTTATACTTTCAAATGTGAAGTTTGCCGTGTAATTTGAAGCTGGGACTGTGCTGCAAATGAATTTGAGGGGCCACGTACTTCAAGCTTACTTATTTTGCTTTAAAAGAGTTTTTGTGGGATTTCAGACTGTGCTAAGCCTAAATTTGTGGGTCTTAGTTTAAATACTGGCCTTATCTATGTAGAATTATCACAGTGACAGGAATTCTGAGGTTTCCGTCTATATCCCTAGCAGGAGGCAAACAAAAATTGTTAGCAGATCTGATACGTGGTATACCCAAAAAGCAGGATTTGGGAAACATAGAACCTACTAATTTAGAAAAAAACTGTAAGAATACAGAATTATACCACTGTAACATTTATGAAAACTTTTAATTTGTGAAAATGAAATACAATACAGCTAACATTATAAATGTAAAATACTCTTTTAGTGCTGTGTGCACAGAATTATCTCAAATTAAGCCATGCAGTCAGGAGGGAGCAAAATGGTAATTACAGTCTCAGAAAAAAACAAATGGTTGTCTAGCGGCACACCCATTCCTATAAGACAATTTCAGTGAAAATCCACTGAGTCTGTTACAGTGAGACGGAAGGGTAAGTTCCTGTGATTCCTTCAGTTCTCTAACAGATTACGTCATAGCATCCTGCTGTTCTGTGAATGGCCACATTGAAGACTGTCTAAGTAGCCTGGGTCTCGCTATTGAACTAGAATTACATCAATATTCACTGGACCATAGAGCACTCTTTGTGTCCTCAGCAACTACAAGATTGATTCTTTCTCTCTTCCTCAGTTTCTTTTCTTCAATTTCTCAAGTCTTCAAAGGGATCCAAATACTCCCTGCTGTTTGAAGAAAGCAGTACATATTACACATAAAGCCTGCCTAAAGTGTATGGCCTCTGCTAAATGAAAAATATGTGTAGGTTGAAGACCTGATTATAGGAGCAATTCATTTGAAAAGACAGTGTTTTCCCACTTTTGCCAAAGACAATGACTTGATTTATCCCCCCCCCCCCCCCCCCCCCCCCC
>NW_015505201.1:312557-322089 GCF_001515645.1 Sinocyclocheilus grahami | reverse complement strand
TTTCCCCCTTTTTGCAAAAACCAATACCTTATTTTTTCCCCCCCCCCCCCTGAATGTGGGCCCTCTACTGGATGTTTTAAAAATTAAGCTCATTAAGGATTGCATGTATATAGACTTGACATTTGTATCATTATGACCTTTGTTATATGTATTAATAATAACTTACCTGGTTTTAACAAGAACTGAGTGTTATATACAAAATAAACAGTAATCACAACAGTTGGTTATGGTTGCAGACCTAAAACAATTGATTTCAACACCAGTTATTTCAACGGGACACATCTGCTTCAAATTCAAGTGCGAAAACATGTCATAATATTCAATTTGTGCCTAAATGGTCTGCTGATCATCTGCATAATCACAAGATGACTCCCTTTTGAATTTCACTTTCTTGTCTAGCATGCATTTTCAGCACATTTTAAATTCACGCCACTATATTTGTGACATGATTCAATAATTAATGTTAACACCACAGCAAATTAAATCTGAGACGTGAATAATTATTTCACTCAAAGGACATGCCTTGCACTCTTATGTCATGAGCTGCATTTTAGGCTACAGAAGAAAGACTCATATGAATACGTTAAATGAATTTCACCCAAAATATTTCACCATTTAAATACATCTGTGTGAAAAATCATTTCTGCACTACACTCCTGCACTCATTTCCACTGTAAAACACACACACACACACACACACACACACACACACACACAGTCGTGCAACTTTGAAACATTAAGTCTTGAGCGTGTGTTGCTGGTTTTTTTTTGGGATGCACTCAAGGACGCGAATCACGTGCGTCTATTTGTGATTGCTGGGAAAGGGATGATGCCTAAGAATATCGCACTCTGCACGTTAATTTATAACAGGGGAATTGGCAGCCTGGGGGAACTGCCCGTGTTTGAGCCTGGCAATTTAGAATTAGAGTCAGATAGTGATATTTAGGAATGGGAATTGTGTTTCGGTTCCATTTATGATGCTTTGAGTACTTCTGATGCATGCGATTCTTGTGGCATGCATTTACTGCCCTCAGTAGGCTAGTCTGTTGCCAAAATAATGAGAGAATCCTGTAGGCTTATCTACAAAACCGATAAAGGCTAACAAATGAGAAATTATATATATATATATATATATATATATATATATATATACACTAATATATTGCCTATGTACCAACATATAATATACACGCTCGTTTAGATCATCAGAAGGCGAATTCATAGATACTAAACATGGTAGGATTACATATAGGCAAGATGACAGGAATGGGTTCCATCATAAGCATGCATAAAAGTCTAAAAATATCAAATACAACATACACAATGACCTGAAGGATATGTGTGTTCATTCAAAGAAAGGTTTTCCTATGAATTAATTAGTAGAAAAGTCCATTTCTACTGTGCATTGTGCCTCTTGCTATGGAACATGCAGTGCTTTTCCCTGCTTCGCATTCCTTTAGCAAAATATATATTGTGTGTTTGATTGGTCCAGACACTACACATGTTTAATGACAACCTCAGTGGAATTTTAGTTTTGTTTTTCTATATAGGCTAGATTTTTTTTCTCTATATGGTATTGTATCACAAATATGCAAAAAAAAAACATCTAAATATTATATATTAAAATTATACATTTGATTAATTTATTGTAAAAAAATTGTATTAAAATAATGAACTTAGTAAATCGTATTAAAACTAGCTAATAAATGAACTTTTCGCCACACTAACCAATAGTGAATAATTTGCTTATTACTACTATTAAAACTATTGTCAATTATTCATGTATAATACATTTTCTCAATTTATCTGTCATAGGTTAGTGTAACAGTTAATTTTAAGGTTTAAATTTGAAACATTAAAAATTGTACTATTTAAATTGTAGTTTTAACTTAACCTTTGGCTCAAAGACATCACAATTAAATTACCACATTGTTTCACTTAAATATTTAAATAACTTGTTCAAATCAATTAATTCCAACAGTGCAGCAAAAAATTTACATTTGAATTTGTGCATTTGGCAGATGCTTTTATTCAAAGCATTAAAGTTACACATTTTATTAATATATTGCTGGACTGTAAAACGGTGTTCTCATTGCCCTCAGGAACAACTAGATTCGCAATGGATTGTTAAAAGTCGAGGAATGCATAGACATTTTTGTTCTCTGAGGGACCATTCTCTCTGTGACGTATTCTAACCCTTGAGTTCTGGGTCAGCGGCCTTCTGACAAACCACAAACACAATTAAACACAACCCGCTCTACTGTAGTTGGCGTATGTGTGTGGGGTTTGGGTGTCTCCCACTGAGTAATCTGACTAACAATTACTATGGCCATGACCTCGTAAGGTGAACTTTCTCAAGGCTGTAACCTCAGACCAACCATTTCTCCAATTTACTGCATTCCTGCTGTGTCCGGGGTTTAAACTGAGTGAAAAACACCATTCTGTGTGTGTCTGACAGAAATACCAATGCAGAAGTACATTCTGAAATGTTCTGTAAAGGTAAAGGCCTAAATATTAGTACTGGTATCTCCAGCTATCTCACGATATAATCAGAATGAATTTAAAGCATCAGTTTTAGTCTCTCTCAATCTTTTGTGTATAGAAACAACTTCAGAACAGCTGTTTTTTTTTTAGAGTTTCCATTTGTTTAGATGACCTACTATATATATATGTATGTATGTATGTATGTTTGGCAAATATCAATACAAGGATGCAAAATATCATTGCTATATTTTCAAAAGGGCATATGTATATATACACAACATAAAATATGGTATTAAAACGTTATCATCTTATATGTGTGTGTGTGTGTGTGTGTGTGTGTGTAAATAATATGCATATATATATATATATATATATATATATATATATATATATATGCTTTAACACTATATTAAAGAGTTAGTAATTTGTTACCTTTAATTAATGTTATAATCACAACAAGAAAACTGGAACTTTTAACATTCTTTCAATATTAAAAATTAAATTTCAAATAACATTATATTAAGCGTAAAATATAAAGTTAGTAGAATGTTGTAAGAAACATTTTTGTAACATTTAAATTAAGAGGATCTAATCTTAATAAGTAAATTGAGTTTACATTTATATTTTTTTAATTTAGTCAACGTGATCTTATGCTAATTCGTATGTATTTTACGTAAAATGTGGTTCTATAAAACGTACATTTATTAGCATTTTTCCAAGCACTAAAACGTACAATACTGATGTATTTTCAGCATCTACATGTACAAATACTTGCATATTTTCATAATTTGAACGTAGTTTCAGCATTTAAACATATAAATACTTGTGTAATTTCAGCATTTAAACTGACATATTGACGACAGCTAAAAATGAATCCTTATGAATATTGAAATCGCGGCATTAATTTTATTATTGTTTTTTAGTTGTCATATCAATGACCTTATTTTCAATTGCATTATTAAATTGTTTACTCATTTACTTAAAGGGATAGTTCACCCAAAAATGAAAATTAGCCCATCATTTACTCACCCTCAAGCCATCCTAGGCGTATATGACTTCCTTCTTTCAGACGAATCCAATCGGAGTTATATTAAAAATGGACTTTGATCTTCCAAGCTGTTTAATGGCAGGCAGCGGGTGTTGCAGTGCATCAGTCCAAAAGAAGTGAAATAAAGCGCATTCATCCATAATAAAAAGTGTCTCACACGGCTCCGGGGGGGTAAACAAAGGCCTCCTGTAGCGAATCGATGCATTTTTGTAAGAAAAATAACTATATTTAAAACGTAATAATGAATTTAATCTAGCTTGCGCTCACTGTTGAAGATCAAAGACTATTTTTTTATATAACTCCGATTGGATTCATCTGAAAGAAGGAAGTCATATACGCCTAGGATGGCTTGAGGGTGAGTATTATATATATATATATATATATATATATATATATATATATAAATAAAATAATTGATAGAATAAGAAGAATATTAAATTTAGAACAGCTATTAAACATCACATCAAAGCTCTCTCTTTCTTTTTAATAGTTTAAGCTCAAAAGGTATGCTTTAATCATTTGCAAATTACTACTTTGACATCAGACATTTGAGCAAACTATTATCATCATATTTACTGTAAGTGTATTATTTGTTCTTTAATAAAGTACTTAAATCATGCAGGTGTCTCTTGATAACCATGTCCATTGTCCAGATGGCGTCTAGACTGAAATCTTGGGATTGGGAGCAAGCCGAGGTTTTCCCTTCTCTTCTCAATCGTTTGGTAAGCAGAGGGGGCCTCTCTCTCTCTCTTTCTCTCTCTCTCTCTCGCTCTCTCTCACTCTCTCTCTCTCTAGCTTGATTACTGAAGTGAAGTGCTGTCAGAACAGCCTGAGATTGGATGGCCGTCGTCCCATTCTATTGGCTCTCTGAGGGAGCAGCTTCTCTCTGTGATTGCCAGGGCAGATGATTGTCATTTGTGATGTGTGGGCCGAAATGAACTGGCCTGACCCATCGCTGCCCATGGGGCTCTAAAATGGGCTGTTGGTCACAGCTGATGGCCTTTCAGCTCTCTCTCTCTCTAGCTTGATTACTGAAGTGAAGTGCTGTCAGAACAGCCTGAGATTGGATGGCCGTCGTCCCACTCTATTGGCTCTCTGAGGGAGCAGCTTCTCTCTGTGATTGCCAGGGCAGATGATTGTCATTTGTGATGTGTGGGCCGAAATGAACTGCAGGCCAGTGTGGCCTGACCCATCGCTGCCCATGGGGCTCTAAAATGGGCTGTTGGTCACAGCTGATGGCCTTTCAGGCCTTCTAAATCAGACAGGCCGTAATCAGCGCTGAAAGAGGGAGGCCATATGTACAGCAGGTTTACTGCACAGTAGAAGACAGCAGCGCAGATTAACTTTATTGGACGCGCTGTAGGATCGCATGGCTACCTCTACAATCGCGCTGCGTCTTTGTGGCTGTCATTTAATTAAAACCCAACAGATTATCTGTCTAGATTCATTATTTTGGCCGCCTTCTCCCTGCCGCCTTCAATTATCGAACTAATCACATTAGCAACTAATGTAGAATTCTACCCAGAGTCCTGTTCTTACCTTTGCCCTAAAAACTAGGGTTACACAATCAATTGGAAAAAGTAAATTAAATGATTGATTGAAAAATTCAAAATGAAAATAAATGAAATATACACTTTTGTATTAATTAAAATATTTGAACAATATATATTTGAATAACAAAATAATCTTAATAATAATAATAACAAATAAGGATACTAGGAATACGAGTAATACATGATTATTTTATTATTATTTTGCATGTTAGAATAATATAGTAATATATTTTATGGTCAGTTTCTTTACCTTCATTTATGCAACATTCTGATACAATAAGTAAATAAGCATTTTTATTAATTTTGCTGTCAACTTTGACATTAAATAAATAAAAGCGTACATTAAAGAAACAAACAACTAAACTGGACCAAAAAGAAACTTTTTTGACAAGTGAATTACAACCTGTGTCTGTTTTACTCTTCACTCCAAGAATGCTAAGAATAATGAATAATATAATAATAATAATTATTATTATTATATTATTATTTTGCATGCTTGGTCAAATTCTTCGCCTTCATTTAGCTTTGCATTGTTGTTACTCAGCATTATATTACAATTTTTAAATGAGCATTTTATTAAATTCTCAGTCAACTTTGACATTAAATAATAAATATCTACATAAATAAATCACAACTAAATTAGACCACGAATTCACATTCAGAAATGTTCAAATACAATGAAAATGCAAAAACAGCTGGGTTCTGTTTCACTCTTAAATTGTTTTTTTTTTTTTTTCTGGGACCCCTCAATATGAAAGCTGCGGTTTCTGTGTGGTTTTTGTGCCCTTTTTCAGGCTTTATCTAAGCAGCAGAAATATTATATGTACGTATATCATATCACAGTTCAAATTGAAGTCGCAATATTTGATAAAATAGCACAACTACTACTACAAACACTCTCTGAAATTACATTACAGTTGAGAGTGAACTTGTAAAAGAATGAACAACAAAACTTGGCTGTACCGACAGAAGGATGGATGCAAGTTAGTTTGCTCTTGCTTCAGGGGATGTTTAGTTGGAAGCTTTTCCACAAAATGTTGATGTAATGTTATGGTTTCATCATTACACACAGGTCTCAAATCATTTCCTTTCATTTCACTAGATTAATAATGGCCAGAGACATGAGTTTTGATTTAGAGCTAATGTTCTTGATGGATCTAATGTGGTGTTCCTGTCCTGTGCCGGCCTGCCTTCATGTTAATAGGATTAGCAGTGGCCTGTGGATTGTGGGGGGTGCTGTGTCAGTAAAGCGTCTGATCCATTTGAAGCTCAAAACCCCCCTGTTGCTAGCATCTAAAGAGGATGCTATAATGCACTTAAAAAAATAAAGCAAGCCTCTTTTTTTTCTTTGGTCTACCTTCTAGTGTCTCCTGTGCAGCTTCTATGCCTGCAGAGGAAGCTGGGACATGACCTGGCCAAGAAGCTTTTGTGCTTTGAGGAGATCTGTGTGGTCTCTATTCACTCTTCCGCCTGTGCACACCATTAGCACTCACTGATGAGAAATAAGCCTCACTTGTGTTGCCTGTTGGCTCAGATGAACAAAGAAGTGCTCGTTTTTTTTGGGGGGGGGCAGAGAGTAGATGCAGTGGCTTTTGTGTATTAACTTGTCAGAATCAATCTAATCAGCACTGCAAACGTGTACGTGCTGGGAGAGACGTCCCCAGCTAAAGACCAGAGCAGTATTTGGGTGTTGCAGTGTTTGGGTGCTTTAGGTGTTTCTGTTGTTATTGATGATTTGTTTTCATGCATGTGACATGCTTGTAATACTTCATCTTTCTTAGGGATTACATATTCGATGTGTAATATTCTTCTGAAATGTAAAATATGGTATTAACATTTTTATGGTATTTAATGCATTTTCTCTACAACCAGCGTTTCTCTAATTAAGATTGTAGCTTTAAAAATGTTAAAAAATGTGTGATGTCAAATGATTAATTGCATCCAAAATAACAGTTTTTGTTTACATAATGTGTGTGTACTGTGTATGTTTATTATGTATAGCCTATATAAATACGCACATGCATGTATATATTTAAGAAACATTTTATATTTGTATATTAAATATATTTATATATAAAATAAATTATATAACTATAGGCATGTAAATATTTTCAAAATATATACTGTAAGAGTGTATTTATTTGTACATAATAAATATACACAGTACACGCATTATGTAAACAAATTTTGTTTAAAATTTTATTTTGGATGCGATTAATCACAATGAATCATTTGACAGCACTAAAAAAACAATATATGTTATATAAAATTATATAATATCTAAATTGTTTTTTGGAGGGGAAAATTAATTAGAAAAATTCTATGTAATACCATTAAAAAATAAAATAAAGCTATATAGCATATTTTTATAGAAGTGTATTCAATTGTTACAATATGTAAATTAGTTTTAATTTCATTTTTGGAAGAAAAAAAACATAAATTTTTGCTGTATGTATATAATAGTTTTGCATGATATTTTCATTTAAAAGTTGAAAATAAAAACAATAAAATTATATTAAAATTATATAATAGCATATTAGTTTTTGTAATATGTATATTAGTTATCCATTATGCATGCGTTTTCAAAATATATTTTCTCATTTGAGGAAATTCATATGTTCACTGTAATAAAAATGCATTGAATTGTTAAAGATCATATGAAACTATCTTTTTTTTTTAATTGTTGCACTTAAAGTAAGCATAGCGTTCAGTTGAGCTACTGTAAATCTCAGTGAAATGGAAATCATTTTACTGAGACTTTCAGCAATCCAACAAGCATTCCCTCTTTTCTCTTTTTAGATATTTAAATATTTGCACAAATCTTATAATGCATTTATGCAAAGTCAGCAAATGATGTTGTTTTTGGCTCAGACTCAGTAAAGCTTTCATTTCTTTAAGGCTTCAGTTCCACAGTCCTCTCTCTACACTGATCTTATCATTGCTATTACCTTTGATTCAGCAATCCTGTGGCCGGCTTTGCAAGCCAGAGATGACTTTGCCAACCTCATGTAAGCAAACTAGGGCATGTGAGCCGTCTGCTTTCCATATCTGACATCATGCCAGATGGGCAGTGCCAGTTTGGTTTCTTACCGAGATCAAAGGGATAGAAGGATTAGATTCTGCTATTTAGTAATAAAGGCTTTAGAAAATGATCTAAAGTTTGAATGGTTTGATTAACACAGAATGTTCTTAGACACAGCAGTCTAGTTCTTGTAAATGGGTGTTTTATTTATTTTAATATAATAATTTGTGGTTTGAGTTGTCTGACTACTTCAAATGGATAATATACCCCCAAATTAAAATTCTCTCATCATTTGCCCACCTTCAAGTCTTTCCATATTTGTATGACTGCTTTCTTCCATAGTAAAAAAGTTTTGTCACAAACGTTTAGCTGTTCTTTTGAAAGCCAGTGGTTACTGAAGGACAATAAAAGCATGATGAAAATATCATAAAAGAAGTCCACATGTCGTCTAAATCCATATGATGGCTTTGTGTGAAAAAAGGCTGAAATTTAAGTTATTTTCCCGTTTGTCACTGTTCTCAAATCTCATTCAACTAGCGTTAAATTCAAATTTACCATGACGGTCATGATACATGCGAGAACCTGTGAAGTTTGACGTCATTGACGAATGAGATTGAGAACTATGGCAGAGGAGAAGATTAAGTGAATGAATAATGACTAAATGAGCATTGTATTGGTAAATTATTCTTTTAAAATAATTTAAAGAGATAGTTGACCTAAAAATGAATGCTATGTCATCATTTACTCACCTGCCATCAAATTGCTTTCTTCTGTTAAACAGATGTTTTAAAGAATGTTGGTAACCAAACAGTTGCTGGTACCCATTGACTTCCATTGTATTTTTCCCCCATACTATGGATGTCAATATATAGAGTGAATTCTTGATAGTAGAGCCCGACCGATAAGGTTTTTTTTGGGGACCGATACCGATATTTGGAAGTAAAAAAAGGCTGATACCGATATATCGGCCGATATTCTTTGGGTATATTATAGTACAATACCAGTCAAAAGTTTGGACACTTTTCCATTCGTGTGTCCAAACATTTGACTGGTACTATATATAGAATACAGTATATACATAAACAGTGTACATATATATATATATATATATACACAGTGGGGCAAAAAAGTATTTAGTCAGCCACCAATTGTGCAAGTTCTCCCACTTAAAAAGATGAGAGAGGCCTGTAATTTTCATCACAGGTATACCTCAACTATGAGAGACAAAATGAGAGAAAAAATCCAGAAAATCACATTGTAGGATTTTTAAAGAATTAATTGGTAAATTCCTCGGTAAAATAAGTATTTGGTCACCTACAAACAAGCAAGATTTCTGGCTCTCACAGACCTGTAACTTCTTCTTTAAGAGGCTCCTCTGTCCTCCACTCATTACCTGTATTAATGGCATCTGTTTGAACTCGTTAT
>NW_015505201.1:269893-311971 GCF_001515645.1 Sinocyclocheilus grahami | reverse complement strand
ATAATTTGCAAATAAATTCTTTAAAAATCCTACAATGTGATTTTCTGGATTTTTTTTTCTCATTTTGTCTCTCATAGTTGAGGTATACCTATGATGAAAATTACAGGCCTCTCTCATCTTTTTAAGTGGGAGAACTTACACAATTGGTGGCTGACTAAATACTTTTTTTCCCTCACTGTATATATATATATATATGTATACATAAACACATTTTTTGCAATGATCACTCAAATGTGGTGATCAAACACTTATAATGACGTGACAAAAATATGTAATGATGGAGGCAGGGCATTTAACAATAAACTTTTCAAAATGAGTCTGACATCAGTGCACTGAACAGTAAAGTTGAAGTTTATTCAACTTTAATTCAATTCAATTCCATTTAACTTTATTCCGTTGAAGTTTGTTTCACTTTGGAACATTCATTCACGGATTTGCGCTACTGTTTTCACACACAGATGGAACTTACTAGAGAAGTGTGACAATTTATCTCTGTAAATAAATATAAATTCATGTCTCGCGCACTTAAATGCCCTTTGAATTCAACGTGTACGTTCCCTTGGAACTGGAATCATGGCGAAATATCATGTGAAGTCCACTTCGTGGGGCACTTACGGTCGAATAAGACGGTGCTTGAATGCTGCTGCCTGAACAAGAGACCTCCTTAATGAAGTGAAAGTGTTGGCTGGTGTCACTATCTCACGAATGCGCCGGCGGATCGCCACCAAATTCAGGGGATCCCTTCACCTCGAGGAGCCCTCTCGAACGCCACCCTCCGCGCGTCGGTAGCCCCCCCGGGATCGTTAGATCGATTGGTGCCGGACCGCAAATTTAACCACCCGTAACTCCCGAACCCCGGGGGCTATCGATGCGGGGGTGGCTCATTCGAAAGCGGTCCTCTAGACGTACACTCGATTCGTGTTCGAGAGGGTTCCTCGAGCTGAAGGGATCGCCCGAATTTGGTGCGGATCCGCCGTTACGGAGATATTGCCATTCAAAGTTTCAATGGTTTTCCATAGACTTCAGCTTTAAAGCGTTTCATCCAGGTCGCCAGTAGCAAACAATGGAGTGCGCTCTGCTGGACAAACTGAGTAATTACACCATTTCAAGCATTTTATCTGCGTTATATGCTCTGTAAAAAATAATTTTGTATCAGCGCCATATTCGCCGATACCGATATATCGGTGACAGGCTCATATCGGCCGATAATATCGGCTAAACAATATATCGGTCGGGCTCTACTTGATAGTGTCTTCTTTTGTGTTCAACAAAAGAAATTATTTCATACAGGTTTGGAACAGCTTGAGTAAATGATGACATAATTTTTATCTCTTTGATTTGTATTCTTAATTTAAAATTTTTAAAATGCACCATGTCTGTAACATTGAATAACCAATGACAATCTAGATTTAGAGCTTGATATATAGAGATAAATCTGTGTGCCCTCTTGCTGGCTGTCTGCATGTGGCTTCTCTCAGTCTGGCACCGAGAAGTTGTTAATTGGTCCCATGGAGGACACATCTGAATGTCTAAAGCAACACTGTTTGTCATCAGTTTTCCATCTTTCAACATCCAGCAGACATCAAACTTCTTTTTTCAGTCTGTGATCTGCGGTACTAATATCAGTCTCTGAGGAGACTAAGACTGCCTGCACTGCGATGTCTGTTCTTTTTTTAGTTTTGTTAAAATTTCGGTAGAAATGAGAGTAGAAAGAGTGGAAATCAAATCCAGCAGCTGAGCTGTCACAGAGGCTTCCTTTGGCTGTGAGTGATCGCAAAGAACATCTTGGAGGTTGAGTCATTGCTTTTGGAACAAAGTTCATGTTGTCCTATTTCCAAGTTATCTCTTCTGTCATCACTGTAATGCATACAAACATATCTAGCTCTGACATCAACAGCTATATGGCAGGGAAGAGCATTTGTGGGGTATTTTATGGGACAGACTGGATTAGGGTTGTCAGAACATTGTAGTTTTAGTAGCCCACACCAATACTAGTGAAATTACACAAGTCTTGATACCAGATTTGAAAAGAGGAAAAAAAGAACCTAAATATTAATCAAACCTTTTCTTGTATATAAGAGTGTTAAATATATACACTACCATACAAAAGTTTGGGGTTGGTAAGATTGGTAAATTCTGCTCACCAAGAAGGCATTTATTTAATTAAAAAAAGCAATAAAAACAGTAATATTGTTATTACAATTTAAAATCACTGTTTTCTGTTGTAATATATTTTTTTAATTGTGATGGCAAAGCACAATTTTCAGCAGCCGTTACTCCAGTCTTCAATGTCACATGATCCTTCAGAAATCATTCTAATATGCTAATTTGGTGCTCAAGAAACATTTCTTAATATTAATGTTGAAAATTATTGGATTGCTTTACTTTTGTGGAAGCCATGCATTTTTTTCAGGATTCTTTGATGAATAGAAAGTTCTAAAGAATGGCATTTATTTGATAGATTGTTTTTACATTTTTTTTTAATCTTTGTAACAATGTAAAAAATATAAAATCTTAAATGTATTCATTAAAAATTAAGTATTAATTAAAATCTTACCGACCCTAAACTTTGGACAAAAATCTTACTGACCATAACTATGAATGGGTACCGAAACCCGGTATTTAATCGGTCCCGGGGCTAAATTATGAAAGACCGGCGTATCGAAAAGCTTTGACGTTAACGGTTCTGCTATCGGTACTGGAGAAATTAAGAAAACACACATACATTTATTATTGCTATATATACATTATCTTGCAAATTCTATCTCACCAGAGTAGCCAGCTGTTTTTCAAACATTTGTCTATGATGTATTTTGCATATTAAGCTAATTTTATTTATTTTTATTTCGATTTTGGCTTCTAAGGATTATACAAAAGAAGACATGAGGTAAAGCTATTAAAAACTAGCTGTGTTTCGTCTTACGCAACTTCTTTCCCTTCACAGCGGTGCACATTCGTTCCTCCCTAAAACCCAAACTTAACGTCAGAATCAGCTCAGTCGGTGATTGTTGCAAAATGCCATCTTTACTGTTGCTAAATTGCGGGACATGTTTGATAAAACGTTGAAAGCACAATCCGCACTAGAGACACTGTTTCTCAGGCTGAAATGTGTGCGCGCGTCACGCTCCAAAACGGACAAACTAAATTACACTTTGAGCTTTGGGCGCATGTTCAATCGATCAAATGCACACAAAAATATGTCAAAATGCCCGGCTTGGAGAGCATTTACTTAAACACAGTTTATGTATTAAGTGGAGGAGAACAGTTGGGAGAAAATCCGATGTGTGTCAATATATTGTCTTAAAGTGACAAACTGGTGCTTGGGCAATCAAAATGCAAAGAGAAAATCACTCACAGCTTTTAATCTGAATAATGTTATAGCTTTAATAAGCATTGATCTATCAATACATACACTGAAAACTATGCAGTGTTCATTTACATTTGATTACTTTTAGACTTCTTTTGTAGGCTATTACTTACCTGAACAGTAATGTTAGTAGAACCTCGTGGAATAATTAAAGCACTGTTTATTTCATTTAATTTGTATATTTGTTTTATTGTATTTGTCAGTTTGTTTTACTTTGTTTCTTTGTTCATGTTCTTACTGTATCTTATCTTATGTATAAAACACTAAAAATGCCTGCACACTGGTGCATTTACGGATTGATGTTTTATATTCATTTCATTAAATATTTATTTTACATTTCAGAATATAAATCAATGTTTATTCAGCTCTTAATTTGTCATATATATATATATATATTATATATAAAAAAAGTACCGATAAGAATACCGTTAAAGTACCGAATCGATAAGTAGTATCGGTAAGAGTACTAATACCGTTAAAACTTTAACGATACCCATCCCTAACCATAACTATATATTTAGGCCATTATAATATCTTATAACTCATTAAAGGAAAAACGTTGCTTTCAGTGTTTAATTTTTTATTTTATTTTATGTTTTTTACAAAAAGTTAGTAATACAATAAAGAAACAAATTACAAGTATTAGAACAAGGAAAACAATATATCAAAGATTTAAAAAAATTTTTTTAAAAAGTAAACAGTGATTTGAAGTCTTTGTGCTCATCCTGGAGATTATTGTAATATTCGTTATAGACACACACCATTATTTGCATTGCAGTTGGCTTGACCATACATATTCAAACCAGGACTAGCTTGACCATTGATCATTGCATTTTTATTATTTTAGTGTTGACTTACTTTTGACATCCCTATCGGATACTATACCAACATCCACTGTTTGCCCTGAACCCTGAAGGAAAGGGCCTTTATTAGGTTTAGCCTGCCAATTTTCACACTTCTCACACTTAGTATTAGTTATAATACCAGTCCTAAAACCAAAAGTTGTCATGCTTTATATCCACAATCTTTTACTGTGAAAAGATGTCCAGTCAGACATTTCTCCAGATAAAGAACCACTTTTGTGTATTGTGTAGGTTGCAGGGCATTGATCTTGAGTAAACGGAACTACGGGAAGTTTTCCCTCGCTCTTGAACTCATGCACTGTTTGCTTTGCCCAGTGGGACGTCAGGCAGAGTGGGGTCTTCCTTTCCTGGATGGGGGAGTTAGTGGAGGTTTATTTTTGGGTCTCAAAGGAAATTTAACTTTTGAGAGAATCCATGTGTCTTTTTGACAGTTTGGCCACAGATCCTGCCGCACTATTAAGTGTAATTTAACATTCTTGCCTCTACTGAATATGTCAGATTAATGTAGTTTTATTAGTCAATGACTGCAGCTCGGTTTGAAAATGTGTTTAGATGAAGTGTCTAAAGAATAATAAACTAAGCACTGAAGAAACGCCCTTGATGACTTGGTGGGGATCTTTACATAATCAATAAGTAGATCCTCATAAGGAGTCTGGACCACCAGATGTAGCCCACCGACTTCACTGCCAACATGATGAAAATGTCAACATGTCTAATTAAACCCATTTCAAATGATGCGGACCCTCTTCGGCTTATCGAAGATGTTTGCTTTTGCGTGATTGACTGCTATAAAAGTTTGAGGCCCATGTCAGTGGTTCTCATCAGAGAGACAAACACAAGAACTTCAAAGTTTCCATCTTCTCATCAAGGGCTTAAATAAAGGAACTGTTTGGAAACTCTCAGTTGTGCTGGTCTGTCACTGTCTGTGATTGATTTTGTTGAACCTTGTGGCGAGGTTCAACATTACACAAGATTTTTTGAACAATTTCCCATGATCCTTCTCTGTCTGAGAGCACAAACAATTTAAATGTTTTGATATAAGACTAAACCCATTGAACTTGGTCACAGTCTTACATATCGATTTAGAATTTGAATCGATTTTTTTTTTTTTTTGAATTGGTATAGAATTTCATTTATCTTTTATTGGCCATAACATAAAATAATTATCTGTATCATGTTTTTTTGTCCATTTCTTTTCTTTTCTTTAATGCTAGTAGAAAGAGTACAGGAAATGATGGTGAGAAGACAAAGGAAGAGGGTCAGGAAGTTTTGAGATCAGGATCTGAGCTTGTGTCACTTGCACACAACTAGGCCAGGCTCTGGCTCCCTCGTATTTCTAAAGGTCAGGAAGTACATCATCCAAACATCTAATGCAGTAATAGAAGTCACTCCGTCAAGATGAGATGTTGCTTCCTAGTAATGCAGTTTGTCTGTTATGGACAGAAATGGATTTTACTGTCTCAAGTCACATCTTAAATCATTTTGTGTCATATTACAGCATTACCAGTTCATAGCATGGACTGCCGAAGCACTTTTCACATTTATTACAAGAACCACTGATGAAGAGCTCGGCAGATGTCGATTTTTATGTATGTATTGTTTGCAGATTACCATAAAATGACATCATCTGTTGCTTGTAGCATCTACTTTCCAGCCCTAAATGACACGAAAACGTAATGTGTCTGGGAAAGGCATCTTTCCAGCGCGCTGTGTCTGGGGAACGGTTTGCGTTCGTGTATGCATGTGGGTGTGTTAATTGTCTCTGTGATTAATACTGGTTGTCTGTAGTAAGATGAATTGGCAGTCTCCTGCCCTCAAATGTTTGCTAGCGAAATCTATCTTTAATTGCACAGTAATGGCTTGACATGAGAAAAAACAGAGATCTTTGGAAATCATGAGCTTAGATTGAAATGTAATCACATCTTGCTCCTAGCTTCAAAAGGCAATTAGCCAAAAAACAAGTTTTGTTAAGAAAAGAAATACGACTTTGGTCTCACAAGCCCAAGAGGACATGTTTCCATTGGGTGTTGCTTAGTGATGCCCATGCTCAAATGGAGCTAAAGAACTGGGTGGTTTCTTTTCAACCACACTGCACTGACCTTGAATTCTTCGGTTTATCCCGGTTGCGTCCTCGGTATCTTCTGCTGATGTCGTCAAGAGGCAATAAAGTGGTATTTTCAGAGTGTTTTCTGGAGTGGAACTAGGGCTGGGAGTCGATTCCACTGAAGGGCCTAACTTCTCTATTACCTCAAGAGTCCAGAAGAGCATTAAATAGGGAATTTTATTCATTGCTTTGACTTGAATCTTTTCAATTCACCAAAAAAGGTTGTTCGTTTTGTTTGCCAACTCATTCCGTGACTCTTTCTGTACGTTATACTAGTTGGTGGTGAGGAGTAAGGATTTTTTTAACATTATTTGAGTATTTGGATATATAATGAGTGACCTTTCTCTCAACAGACTTGTTCAAAACAGTTGTTCAAGACTAAAACAAGATATTAAAATTATAGGGTGGGCTTGAATTTATCCTTTGGAAATTAAAGGGATAGTTCCTCCCACAAAAATGAAAATCTGTCATTACTCACCCTCATGCCGTTCTAAACCCGTAAGACCTTTGTTCATCTTCGCAACACAAATTAAGATACTTTTAATGAAATCGGAGAGACAACAACACGACTGACACGTTCAAGGCCAAGAAAGGTAGTTAGGACGTCATTAAAATAGTCCATGTGACATCAGTGGTTAAAGGGTTAGTTCACCCAAAAATGAAAATTCTGTCATTAATTACTCACCCTCATGTCGTTTCAAGCCCGTAAGACCTTCGTTCATCTTCAGAACACAAATTAAGATATTTTTGATGGAATCTGAGAGCTGTCTGACCCTGCATAGACAGCAACGCAAATTAAATGTTTCCAAGTTCAGAAACGTAGCAAGGAGATCTGTAAAATAATCCATGTGACATCAGTGATTCAACCGCAATTATACGAAGCTACGAGAATACTTTTTGTGCGAAAAAAAAAAAAAAAAGACTTTATTCAACAATTCGTCTCCTCCGCATCACCCTGGTGACATTTTGGAGAATATCCGCTGGACGTAAGCAGCGTATGCTGTTCTGTGTCAGCTGCGTCACTCGGATACGCTGTTTCCGTTCAAATCAAATCACAACAACGTAGGAAACCGATCCGGCGTGACGCAGCTGACAGATCTCCTTGCTACGTTTCTGGACTTGGGAACATTTCAGTTGTGTTGCTGTCTATGCAGGGTCAGACAGCTCTCAGATTCCATCAAAAATATTTTAATTTGTGTTCTGAAGATGAACGAAGGTCTTACGGGTTTGAAACGGCATGAGGGTGAGTAATTAATGACAGAATTTTCATTTTTGGGTGAACTAACCCTTTAAACCATAATGTTATGAAGCTACAAGAATACTTTTTGTGCACAAAGAAAACTAAAATAATGACTTTATTCAACAATTTCTTCTCTTCCGTGTCAATTTATTTTACCCGTGTCGGACAGAGATTGAGACTGCACTGTGCCAACTATGTGATATTTGCCATATATTACAGTGGGTGAGCGACTTGAGTTTTGAACTGGGTTTGGGTAGTCAGAGTTTAAAAAGTCTTAATCCTAAAATTGCAATGCCTTTCACGTCTTCTGACATGATCCAGGCTTCTTATGTTATTTTAAGCCTACTTATTTCAAGCCTTGTCAGTCAATATATTCAACTATAATTATCACATAATATTGCCACCTTGGGTGAAATGTTCATTTCACAGTTAATGTTAAAATTAATCATCCACAGCTGCTGCACGTTGTTTAAGAGCACATTATCAGCTCCATTATAAATGAATTGTGGTAATTATCTCTCAGTTCTGCATTCAGACTTCCATTGCATTTGTCTGATTAAACATGATCTCATCTGGAAGCTATGAAAAATCGACTTGCTTTGTATGAATAGGATATTTACATTTGAGTGAACAATGCAAATCCTGCATTTCCTACTGCCGCTGATGGCTTGACCGGCGCTGTGGCTGGCTGCAGATTTTTCCATTCCTTCCTTCACCCAAGCGGGCACGTTCGAGTCAACGTTCCTGTCACTTTGAAGTATCTCAAGTTAAATTGGATGGTGTCTGCACAGCATAAAGAGCACGGAAGAGTTATTTGTCTTACTTAGAGCGTATCTGATTTATAGCGGAAAGATCTTTTTGAAAAAGTAGCTCCCTCTGAAATCTATAACCTTAGAGCACACAGAGGCGCATGGCTTTTAACACGGTTTGGTTTCAGCTTGTGTAACGGTTGTCGTTGGTTAGTATTACAGTTTAAACTGTTTAAATGCTTTAATAATCCATTGACCAGGATTGCCTGTCTTTTGGGTCTGGTCTTGATGGAGTTGCTTGACTTGGCTTAAGTAATATTTGCTGTACTTTCAAATGATGCCTTTTTCAACTCTGATTAACCAAAGGGATTAACTTTTTACATAACAGAAAGCATACTTATACCTGCATGCCAATGAGTATAAGAGAGTTTTTAGAAAAAAAATGAGCATAATACACTCGGTGTATACAGTTTGATTCCCAAATTCCAACAGTTGTTGGTCCCCATTGACTTCCATAGTATTTCTTCCCTTACTTCAAAATTCTTCAAAATATCTTCTTTTGTGTTCCGCATTAGAAGGAAACATGTACAAGTTTGGAACAACATGAGAGTAAATGATGACAGAATTTTCATTTTTGGGTGAGCTATTCCTTTAAGTTCCAAGAAAATGAAGTCAGCAACATCTAAATTCAGTTCAAACTCTTTTTCTGGGATGTTTAATAAGCAGTAGCGCCCAGTGAATGAACATACTCTGCCAGCAGTTACGGGCTCAAGCTTTCACGATAAACCAGATTAAAGGTTAAATCCCCATAGTGACACCCTGCCTGGGACTGAGAAAACCTTCAGTCTCTCCTGCGATTTTTACATTTGCGCACCACGGAGGGCTTATTTTTCGTAATTGTGTTTATAAAGGAAGAAAAACAACAAGAGAAACATCTTGATTATCATCGCCACAGGGTTCTGCCTGTCGAAACAGGCCAAACTATAACTGGAACCTGTTGTGTAATGCTGTTACGTTCACAGGAGAATGTTGCTTGGAAACATATTTGTTGAAAGTAAAACTCCTTGTTGAGCTTGAAAGCCTACATCAAGATGCTAGCTTGAGATAAAGTTAAATGCTGCAAAGACGCTATGCTATAATTTAAACTCTGTGTAAGCTATCTGTGAAGTTATATGTTTTTTCTGTAAATGTATTTTGGGATGTCACAATACTAAAATGTCACTATTTGATCATTTCAAAGAAATATCAGAAAAAAATGGCATTAACTTTAGAAAGTCATTTCTCTTTCTTTATTTCTTGAGCAGATACAGCAGAATGTTTTTAACGATTGTGAAATTATTAATTTTTTTACATTTTATAATATATAAAATAATTACGTAAATCTATGACGACAAACATTAAACTAGCTGATTGCTGGAAAACTAGTCAATTATGATTTATTTTTAGTAGCGATTTGAATACCAAAGTACTGTAACTACATACATCACTACATAACACTTAGGCCTATACTTTTCTACGTCCATGGTATTATTGGTCAGTATGTGATTTGCAAGCTGTAGCTTTAGATAGAAAAATGAAACATTAATACAATTCTTGCAAAGGCCAATACTGTCTTTCTCCAGGGGTATATTGAGAAGAGCTATTGAATTTATTTAGAGCAGAACAAGCATTTCCAGCTGGGAGAGATGAATGTGAACTTGACAAGCCCCTTCCATGAGTCCTACATCTTACAGTGAAATTCCCTGGTCACTATTTGAGTTTTTCACTCACAATTGTCCACTTTCTTTTGTTTCTCTTTCCCTGTTGCTGTTTAAAGTAATTTAGAGTTTGTCTGCTGAAAGTATAAGGGGTCATATGCAGAACTTCTGAGTCTGACAAAGTTATCTTGAAACACTTTAATATGCTCAGACCTTTAGCACACTAAGAAGGCTCTGCTAGAGTGATCTAGATTAGATAGTAGGTGGCTACTGGCTTGATGTCTGCATTTATAGTCCTACTGAGGCAAATGGGAGGATGATGATGTAGATGTTGATTGACAGCTCCTGACCTCTGGCTAACTTAAAAAAAAAATGACACCTTCACTTTTTTTATTCTTATTTTTTTAACTTTGTGACTAGTGATGGGAATCATAAAGAATTTAACGATTCTGGTTATGATTCCAATTTCACTTGAGTATTCTGGTTCCTTAGTGGTTTTATTACCACAATTTATAGTGTTTCAGGAAGAAAGAATGGACACATTTGAAAGATATTTAATGTTACATATCGAATAAAATATTTCTTATAGCATATTAGTTTTATCTGACCTAAACCCTTTTTTTTTTCAAATGTGTTACGTCTGTGAACAGTATATTTGGATTGCATAAATGTATTTAGAAGGGAAAAAAATAACACGACACAAGTCCTGCACTGCCGCAAGGGCTCATATATAGGGCTGGGTTTTGACACAAATTTCACAATTCTATTTGATTCTCATTCACAAGCTTGCAATTGGATTCGATTCAATATAGATTATTTTGGATATATATCTGCTACACATGCAAAATTTTCTCAAGGAAAAAAAATCTCTTAACTAATGCTGTAAAATATACATGAGTCAATTGGTACTACATTACTATAATATTGAAGGTTAAAACTCATTGATTTGTTTGGCTATACAACTGCTTAGATTACACTTAATGAAGTTTTTATAAGAAAAGTTACAATTACATAATATTTCTACTTCAATTGTTTTTTTTAAATATAAACTTTTAAATGGTGGCTATCATAAAAAAAATATAAATTAAACTTTGAAGTACAGTAAAAGTTATAACAAATATATTATATGGTGCATATATTTAGTAAAATGAGTTTATGGTCACCGAATATGTTTTTCTGAGGTAAATGTGACGGTACGTGACATTGTTTACAAGCCCTTATATTGACGTCTTTACGCTGCTGAAACACTGATTGAGCGATTACACGAGACAGGATACGGATTGTAAAGTTGTACACTTTCTTTTAACTTACCTTCGGATGTTTAGTAATGTTTATTTTGTGCTGAAACTGGTATTAATGTGGAGGAGATGATTTGTTAAAAAAAAACAATAAAAGTTGCCGCTTTTATTGAACTGAGGCACGCCGCGCTACAGCGATCACTCCACAAAACAGCACCAAAACGGCATTGATTGTTTGAATACTGCAATACAATGGACAGAATTTGAAATCTGAGACTTTTTCATATTAAAAGTACCAAAGCACAATGCTTATTGCAATTTATTGGATGGGAGGTGCACTTCAATGTTCCGTCCATTAACTGAAAACAGGCTAGACTAATCGATTTTTGTGATTTAAGAATCGATATATATTTTTTAAAACTGAGAATCGATTATAATCGAGATATCTACAGTGGGTACGGAAAGTATTCAGACCCCCTTAAATTTTTCACTCTTTGTTATATTGCAGCCATTTGCTAAAATCATTTAAGTTAATTTTTTTTCCTCATTAATGTACACACAGCACACCATATTGACAGAAAAACACAGAATTGTTGACATTTTTGCCAGCCCTACTCGTATATCTAAAGTTACATGGAAATCACTGAAATCCTTTTATTCAAATAAAAATCACCCATTTGACTTAACTTTTTAGGCTACTGCCATCCTACCGTTAGAAAGATGCTGTAACTGCCAAATAATCTCTGTCTCCAAATGTATTTTCTTTCACATAGCTGCTCATTTGAGAGAGTTTTTGTGGTATGTCACTATTGTGAGAAGATAGTATTTTGTCTAGGGAATTACTGGGTTTGGCAATCCTGTCATGTCGATAATAGGTAGTTGTGGGGAAAAAATATATTTTCGACACCATCTTTCAGCTCTCCTTTGCTATTACGCCTTCAACTCAGATTTATGTGTATTCACAGTCAGTGGATCCAAAAGTGTAATATAAGCCAGTCATTGTCATTTCTAAAAAGCGGTGATAAACGTCTTGAGCATCCGACAAAGAATCATGCCGAGTTTTGATTCTGCATGCTTATTTACGGTTTGGCAAGGCATTTTCAGTTGTATATTCATACGTTTTAAATGAGCAGTCCCCCAACAGTGGCATTATTGTGTAGTTGAAATGTAAGAAGGATTGTTGTACCAATTAGGATGTTTGTGGTGTTAGCTTGGCGTGGAACATAGATAAATCGACCCAACCAATAAAACCAATGCTGCCTTTTGCCTCAACATTGATTCCTAACTTCAAACTAGTTATAAACCACAAATGTCCTAATTTCTTAAGTCCCTAGATTGTGCTTTTGACTCTAACAACTATGTTGAGACAAACCGCAAGTGTCCATCTGGTCCATTCACATATGCTGCGAGAATGCAAAAGACAGTTTATTTTGGTTGATTCAAAGCTGTTTGTGTCATTTTATTGGATCACTGGTAAAAATGTCTATTGTTTCTTCTAAGTATGTGCTTTTCTAGAGATGATTCATGTGGTTGAATAGTGCTTTTTGGCTGCTGCTAGGTCATTGCTGAGGAAAAGTACATCCATTAGTTGCTGACTTGGATGTTGGCCAGCGGTGAACGGTCCTTTAGGCCTTTGCACTCTATATTGATCAAAGGAGGTCATCGCCATCGCTGTTCTCAATAAACGCTTGGACTTGAGCATTCTATCCATTGTCCTCCATTACCTAATTGGAAAGGATGAATCAGTGGCAGCGGGGCTGAAATCGGCCAGATTAGTTCCTGTCCGTTCTGCCGGTATTGGCTCTGATTGTGTGTGAGGTGACAGTTGCAGAGGCCATCAATGCGGCGGAATAATTAAGGCTCTGTCTGTGTTCTAACCCACTTTAACCGTGATTGGCCTGCCTGGGGCAAACCATCTCCTGGCCGGCCTTCAGAGAGAGTGCTCCTCAAAGACACAAAAATGCTTTCAAATGAATGTTGAAGGACAACAGCCCTGTTTGTCCAACAGGCCGACAGCAATGCTGAGGACAGCGCTGGTAATTAGGAAGGATCACTGTAGTGAATCCAGCTGAGCTTTTAATGGCAGCTAAATGCCATATCCATTTTTTTCTCATGTTCAGGTTTCGGAAAAGATTTGGGTCATTTTAGGTACTTACTCTAGTAATTAATGAGAACTAAGGTAAGAAATAGGGTCGGTGTTTAATTAATTGTTAAATGCCTTAAGATGAATTTTTTTGCTGAAAAAATAAATATATAAAAAATTAAATTCAGATTTTTAATTTTTAATACCATAAGATTAATAGCTAAACCTTTTAGTTTTTTTATAGTTTCCATTTCAATTTGTGATCTTAAAGTATATCATCCAAAAAAATTAAACATAACAAAATAGAGAAAAGCCCTTGGAAAGGGCCACATTTTGTTTCTCTATTCATCACAAATGCAAATCCAGCTGAATGTAGTTCATCCTTTTTATCCTTTCTGCAAAGGAAGGCTTATGATGTTTGCTGCTTTAATGAAGTATAATACTGTCTGGCCCACGGCAAACAGTAGTGGTCCCTGACAGCCTGCTGTCTTCATAAGTGACTTGATGTGACTTTGTTTCATAAGTAATTTGATGGTTGCTGGAAACTGTCAGTATTGAAAACGAGATCTGAAACTGGTAAGGATAAAGCACTTTGGCAGGGTGGCTTGTGTAACAACTGGAGAATCCATATGCAGTATCTGCACAACCAATTTGCATTTTATAACCATATGCTGAACCAAGTGATTTTTGAGACCAGTGTACTTTTTAACGGTTTGCAATTCTACATACTTTTAGTGGTTGTACGAGCATTGCAGGATGTTTTCTCAAGTATTCTGGGTTGAGAAATAGGCTTGTCATGAAGATGCATAGAAACATAGCATGCATTTTGTAAGAGCTAATCTTGTGAAGTAGCTGGTTTTTCAGGAGAAGAGTCTATAACAGTCATGATGGTCGTCAAGTGTGAGGTGTTTCACAGTGTTTAAGGGTTTTATTCCTCTGTAGACTTAAATAAGGAACTGTTAAAACAGCTGCTTTCTTGGAACAAAACCCATCCAAATGCTCTTTTCATGCACTGAGCCTTACCATACCTGGCAATGTTGCCTTCCAGCAATAACACTCACAGCCAAAACAGGGTTTGGTCAATTGCACCTACACTTTTCAAATCATAAAATCTCTATATGTGTATTATTCTTTGGGTTTAAGAAGACTTGAGCCAGGGAAAGGGAGGAGAGGGGATGAGGAAGTAGAAATAATACTCTGCTTTGCACCTCATAAAGAACGGAGCTTGCACGTGAAGTGGGGATATCCACAATCCTAGCTCACTCGTCTTCTCCCGAGTGTTGTTTGAAGTGATAAAGACTTGCGAGAGGAGCACAAATCTTCTACACGCTTGCGACTCTTCACCACCTTAAGCATTAAAGTAGAAACACTTGCTTGTTGGTTAGGATGCCCATTGGAGTACTTTCATGGAAAACTGTAATGTACTATGCAGACATGCTCTCAAAATGACCAAGAGTGGACAAGTTTTCAGTTAAATGTAATTGGATGAAAAAGTCAAAATAGTGTTTTCTTGGCTGGTTGTATGCAGAAATAAACCTAGAGTTAGAGTTATTATCTGTATACTAGTTACTCAATACTGAATTAACATATAACTTGCTCATTGACTTTGACGTTTATATTGTGACAGGTTTTGAGACCATGATGATGCAAAGTCAGCTTTTGAACAAACAGAACTTTTGTTCGGTTGAACATATACTGTACATCACCCTTGCATAATGAGTGGAACAGCCCTTAAGCCATTACCGCAAACTAGGGATGTTCATTTCGGTTATTTTTCCTAACCGACAACCGACGCTCGTTAACCGATTATTAACCGTTAACCGAAGCAAACTAGGGATGTTCATTTCGGTTATTTTTCCTAACTGACAACCGACGCTCGTTAACCGATTATTAACCGTTAACCGACAAGATTATTTTAAATTAGAATTGAATTAAATTAGAAAGGATAAGTGTCTGTGACCTGTTAAAAACACTAACATTGGTTTCCCGGGGATTAATTTTACATGCGCAAAAAGCAGCAAACAACAGAACATGAGGATTCACATGGATTCATCATATCACATCACGTACCTGCAGCGCTTCTGCGAGCGGAGAAAAACATAATAAAGCTAGGCTATAGGCATATATATATATAACGACAAATAGGCCTATACGAGAAATATATTTTTACTTAAATAATAAATTAAGAAAACTGTGTGTACATTACTGAGGAAAAAAAATTAACTTAAATGATTTTAGCAAATGGCTGCAATATAACAAAGAGTGAAAAATTTAAGGGGGTCTGAATACTTTCCGTACCCACTGTATATATATATATATATATATATATACACGAATAAATAGGCCTACATGAGAAATATATCTTTACTTAAATGATAAATTAAGAAAATGAAAGAAAAACTGTAACAAGTAGCCTAATATGCAGAGTTTCGGTTCATTTTTGTGCTGCGCGAAAGGAAACCAGACGGCAGAAAGTGGCATCCTATTTTTCTTTAGGCTTATTTTACAAAAGCACAAAATTTGTTTTTTATTGTGAATGTACACAAATAAAGGCAAACCTTTTACAATTCTGATTATCTTTATGACTAAAAGGAGTAGTTTCTTCCACTGTTAGAAGGAAAAAACTCAAGTGATTGCGGCAGCGCCGCATGCGTGCACACTGTTAAGCTTTGCTACCTTAACAATGCAGCCTGTTCATTATCATAATAAAATACAGTCAGTCAAACATAAGGGGAAAATAACACACTGCTCAGTTTAAATATGTAGTGAAATCTGTGCCGTTAAGTGTTATCACCGTACCGCCGTGATGTTATGCAAATCATTTTGTTTTACGTGGATATTGTAACGCGAGTGAAGTACATAATAAATAATAATTTGCCATTCAAATACATCGCGAATACGGAAACACTTGATTTTGTGTGGAATGAGAGACCCAACGTTGGTTTCAGTTTCGTTTTAGCCTAAATGAATTCGTTTTGGCTTGTTGTTTATATTGCTATAGCTTCTTACATTTTTTTTTATTTTTGTTCTTTTCTAAATTCTGTTAATTGAAAAACTTTGTTGCGGAGTGAGGGGAACTAAAATAGCCTAGCTATGTTTACTGTGTTTATTATAATGTTTGTAAACATTTCGCGTCGGCATTAGGCCTATTTCTGAATGAAATAATAAAATGCGACTTACATGCGACTTATGTTTTTTTTTTCTAAAAAAACAAAAAATGTTATACGCGTAGCGTATTTTAGCGATGCAGCAAATAATTTTAAATATTTTGATAAATTACTGAAATTTTTTTTATGACTTTTTAAACCGTTTAACTGATTGTACTAATCGGTCAAAATTCTATACGGTCGGTTAACAGTTAACCTGTTAAAATGAACATCCCTACAGCAAACAGGCCCAATGGACCAATGTGGCCCACAAAAGTTTGCCAAATTTTACTAATGTAACCACATATAGTAGTCAAGTCAAGTAGTCAGTCAGGTAACCCACAACTTGCAGCTGCCCTTCTGCAAAGAGCAAATTATGTTGGCAACACCGTTTCAGCTTGACTTTATTAATCTGATTTCAACTTAAGCGCCATCTTTCAACGGTTCTTTTATCGTGGTAGAGTGAAAACAGAGAGTCTTGGGTATGTTTCCCCTTCTGCTGTTTCCATAGCCCAGACTTTGGCAGGAAGACAGAGCGATGCAGGACATTGTGTGCCGAGATTAGCTGCATTCGGCCACAAATCCCAAATGCTTGTGGCCACTGAGCAGAACTGAATGTGTGTACTGTGTGAGGTTTTAACCCACTTTGCGTGACTTGAATATTTAATAAGAGTTAAGCTCTAGGAATGCGCACACTCTCGCTCTCTCTCTGTCAACCTCCTCTGGTCTCTCTTCTTTCTCTCCCCTCACTCATTTAATTATTCTACAGAAGCTTGAGGGAAACACCCCCAGATGCTGAAGTGCTGATTTAATTAATTCAACGCATTAATCGAATAGAATACATGGGCGGCAACAGATGTCATGTCTTTTAGAGTGACTATCTATGCACTATATGTGTCTTAATCTAAACTTGTTTACTTCTGCACAAAGTCTACTGAAAAAAAAAGATGTATTTACATATATAATAATCATATTTAGTCCATGGTGAGGCCAAATAACCTCTTATTCTAAGCCAGGCTGCATATATTTGTTAAAAAAAAAACAGTAAAGACATTCATGTTGTGAAATGTTATTACAATTTAAAAAATTTTTTTAATTGAATTCATTCTGTGAAGGCAAAGTTGATTTTTTTTCTTCAGTGTCATTCATTTTCCACAAAAAATATTAAGCGGCATAAACGGTTTTTAACATTGATAAAAATAGAAATTCAAAAATTAATACTGAGCCCCAAATCAGCATATTAGTATGGTTTCTGAAGGATTGTGTGACACTGAAAAATTAAGCAATGACTGCTGAAAATTCAGCTTTGCCATTACAATAATAAATAAAAAATGATATATTAAACTACAAAACAGTTCTTTATAATAATAAAAATATTTCACAATGTTATTGTTTTACTGAGCATAAGAGGCTTCTCTAAACAACATTATAAAACATATTTGTAGTCATTCTAGTGCATTTTAATTTTGTCTTTGTTCTCTCAACTGAATCTGTGATCATTCTTGATCACAAAACGGGAATGGGATTTTCCGATTAACCTGACCGAGTGCTGTGGACGGCGCTGAAGTGCCTCCACACATCCTGCTGAGAGAGGCTTAACCTCTGTCTCGAAAAAAAGAGAGTGGCATTCGGTGATTTGCTCATAGATCAAGACTCATTGTTAAGCTGTGTGATGCAACAGTCTAAAGACAGTTGACACTGCACTAGTAAATCTCTTTGCCTGTCATTCGGACTTGATGCCATGTGTGCTAGTTGTCACTGGATAGTCTGTGTTTCTTTCCATCTTTTGGTGCTGAGTCTATTTGACGTCAGAGTTTGGTTCATCAAGCTCAGGTTTGGACCTCTCAGCTCAGTCTGGTTTGCTCATTTGAACTTTTAAGCTGACCTCCAAACGTTCCATTCAAATTTTGAATGATCTAGAAGGACAAAAGCAAACAGGAACATTGAGTTCAAGCTCAAGCCTTTAGGTTTTTCCTCACAAATGTTCTTTAGCTTTTACTTGATAAAATCTAGATGGTTTACAATAAGTAGGTGAATGTCCCTCCTTTTTCTAAAACCTTTGACTTTGTCACCTTTATGATTTCTGTTTTGTCCATATAGGTGCCTTCACATACTTGGTGGAACACTGGAACAGTCATTCTTTCCATTTCTTCTCTAATTAACCTTGATAAGTCAGATTGAGAGGGTTTTCTTTGACACCTGAGCTTAACCTCACAAAGAAGATCACAATGAGTAATAATAAACACTGATCTGGTCACGCTGACCTCACCGGATTGATTGATTGACACTCACTAAATTATGCTTGACATGCTCTGATTTGCACTGCAAACATCTGAACGTCACCATCATCCAAACATCTGACACGTTAGTCCTTCGGATGTCAATTTCTTTCAGTTTATATATTTAGTTCTGTCCTTTCAATTAAGTGTTGGCATTCTGTTCTATGTCTATTTATGTTTCTTTGTTTTACTCAAAAATGTCAAGGTTTCTTGGAAAGATTTTCGTATAAGCATGAGGATTGTGGGTATTTTTTTCTTTGCATTTTTGACACTAATTTTGAGGGAAAGCTTTGTGCTTGACATGCATTCTAATTCAAAATCTTCACTTCTTTCTGGCTTTTGCATGCACAAGTCATTGTATACAACTATACGCTGGAAAAGCTGGGTTGACACGGTGAAACGTTAGGAAGAAAAAGCTTCAACATTAGGTTATCTTAATATTTAATAATGTTTTGTCTGTCTCTGGGCTGAATATGCAACAGAAGTCTTCTCAACAGAAGGAAATGCACTGAAGCAAATTTGCTACATGTCTGGAAATTAGTTTCTTGGTTGGGAAGTGACACTTTTTATATATACGTAAATATGAGTCTGATATAACCTAAGATTACGAACAGGCTAGGGATTCACAATGAATTGACAACATATTAGTTATCAGCCCATATTTTTTTATTTTTAATATCAGAATTTGATTAGGTATGGGTTGATATTGTATAATCTCAATTTAATAACGCTGTTAAAAAAAATGAATCAAAATGAATATCATTTCATACTGTACACTATAACGTTTTGTTACCTAAATACTTACACAATTTAAATCAACTATTTTTATTTATTGAATGTAATTTTTTTATGACATTAAATAAATGGCAAAAAAAATGGCATTTATCATTTATGGGACTTAACATAAGTAATTAGCGCTTATCAATATCAGCCAGAATTTTGATATCAGTGCATTTCTAACACGCATGCATTATATGTGATGCAAGCTGATGCAATATACTGGCCGTTGTTGATGTGGTCTGGTCTATCTTGCTTGCCCCAACGATAGCGCAGGAGTGTGGTGTTGCATGCAAGGACAAGCCTGGCAGGTTGAAGGTCTTATCCTGTGTACCTAATGAGAGGAAGTTGTGTGTAATTATCATTGGCAGGGACGGAAAGGCTTTGATGCTGTAACCTGCAGAAGATTGCTTGTTGCCACTATCTGTTTCCCAGGCTCACAAGCAACGTGTGCCTATAAAACCGATTTCTACCCGACCCGACATGGCTGTGCTGTGTTATTTGCCTATAAAAATATCTCGACCCAAACCCAAACTAGACACAGAGCTCAAGATGTGTTGTATTCATTTGTTGGTTGTGATGAGAAAGTGCCTTTGTGGTGACATGATGGTTAGGTCTGCGCTGAAGGCAAACAAAGAACACACAAACAAAAACACATCTTGAATTCAAGTCGGTTTTTCGGTCACGCAAGTTGAACATATCAGTGACACTTTTGTCATATGGAAGTTTTTTCTGGGAGGTTTGTTTTCTTTTTTTCTGCATTTGGGAAGCCACCCCGCCGTGTAGTTTATGTCTTTACTTTATGAGCTTGCATCTGTAATGTCCCGGAGAGAATTTACTGCGACAGATTCCTACAGGGTGAGCAGGCCTGGTTCCCAGCCATTGTCCCAGACCTCCCAGTCCCTGTTTAACAGGGCTGCTTCGTACAGGTGGTCTGGAAGTCACACACTTGCATTGCTTTAAGTGTATTTGTTGTGTAAAAATTGTCCTGCTATTTGCTTTAAAGGAACAGTTCACCAAAATGAAAATTTGCTGAAAATGTACTTTGCTATAATTTTATTTAAAATTGATGTTGATGAGTTTGTTTCTGCATCGGAACAGGTTTGGAGAAGTGTAGCTTTACATCAATGGATCCTCTGCAGTGAATGGGTGCCGTCAGAATGAGAGTCCAAACATCTGATAAAAATATCATAATAATCCACACGACTCCAGTCCATCAGTTAACATCTTGTGAAGCAAAAAGGTGCATGTTTGTAGTAATAATAATAATAATAAAAAATATATATAATTCCAATTTTAAACTGTTGCTTTTCCCCAGTGAAAAACGTAATCTTGACTGAATAAGGAGATGATTACGCACAGATCAAGCACTGTTTCTAAGACAAAAAAATTCAAAACAAATATTTTGGTTGATTTTGATGTGAGGGGACAACAGGGGATGGACCTTTTCAATGGATTGAGCATTATTATGTATTATAGACTATTTTGGCAAGAAACAACTTTTTAAACTTTAAACACCTTGAGGGATTTTTTTTTTTTATTACAAACATGGAGCATTTCACTTCACAAGTCATTAATTGATGGACTGGAGTCATGTAGAATACTTGTTTTTATCAGCTGTTTGGACCCTCAGGCCACATCCACACGAAGCCAGAGCTTTTCCTATCCAATCTTTTTTTTTTTTTTTTCTCTCGTCTCAAGAAATATCTGCGTACACACGAAACCGACACAAAACTATGTAGTATACATGCCAGACCAGTATGTGGCGCTGTAATCCTGCCACAGAGATACACAAAAAATGGAGAAGAAGACTTGGACTATGCGCATAAAAACCTTGCACGCTGTATACAAATGCACATGGAACAATACATTTATTCATCTGTGTTAATGTATAACAAAAAACAGTGGTTTCATGCTCCCAAAACGCCGGATCCATCTAGACGAAATGCCAATACGATACAAAATTTTTATGTATACAGCTAAACGCGTCTCCGTGTGGACGGGGCCCTCATTCTCATGGCACCCATTCACTGCAGAGGGTCCATTGGTGAGCAAGTGATGCAACTGAACAAGTGATGAAAATTCTCCAAATACAAACAAACTCATCTACATCTTGGGATGGCCTGAGGATGAGTACATTTTCAACAAATTCAATTTGAGTGAACTATTCCTTTAAGACTTCACCACCCTGCAGAGATTTTAATGCTTTGACTCACGCGTCAGAAGTGCTACCTGCTGTACGATCATAATACTATATTCTGTAAATGCAAGGTGTTTTAAAGTGTTTCGTTTTTTTACACAAGGCTCTCATCTACAGTACAGCTGGAAGACGGACATCCATAAAAACGCTTTTAATTGCTTCCAGTAGTTGGCTGTGCAGCGTTCACAGGCTCGGTGTACAGCGGTCATGCCATCGTGGAGTGAGATAATGTCTGGTATGAGAAGGTGTAGCATTTTTACTTGTGCTTTGATTTATTATATGAAAATGTGAAGCAGTGAGAGACTTGGCTTGTGCTAAATCCAAAGATACTTTATTTTTTTCAACAATAACAAAATATATATTTCGTACACCTTCATGTAGTATTTTCAAGTTTTCGGTTTTCAAATCCTTATCAGTTGTTTTGTTTTTTTCCTGGAAAAAAGAAAACAACTATAGAAAGAGATATTTTGTGAATGAATAAAGTGGATTTTGAGGAAATGACGGACACATTTCCATCGGAAAAGGAGTCTGGTGTACGTTTGTGCCTTGATGTGGTTCCAGCACTTCAGCAGCAAGAAATTCTTGTGCTTTTCGGTCTTTAAACGTGGCCCCTCATGTCATTTTGATTTAAAATGTGGTAAATGTATCCACATGAAACCACTGCTGCGTTGCAGTTAGTTGTCAGAAACTTCGCGATAATTCACTCTTTCAAGCCGGTAGTCGACGCAATGCCAGTTATTTTTGAAAAGTTGCTTTTTACAATGCTGTGCTTTTAAAATGCATTGCCGTAGACGCTCTTTATGTTTAATTTTCAGGAATGCAGTGCATTTGGATCACATGGAGTTTCCAACACAAGGTGGTTGCCAGGGTGTTCTGGGTGGTTGCTAGGTGGTTGCTTGATGAAAAACCCTTAGTCCTACTTTAAGTACGAGCAATATAGTTAAGCTTGCACTAGCAAGCATTTATTTTTACTATCATGCTGTCCTTTTTATTTTATTAGATTTTTTGGAGAGAAGGTTCGTTTAATTAGCGTAATGGCATTTATTGAAGAATTTGACTAGTTTGCTTCTTTGTCCGTCTCTCCTCCTCATAAAATAATTACGACCGTATGATGTCACTTTTCTCTGATATAGTTCTTCTTTGACAGGCCTGTGCATGTGGCACCCTGGAAAGCCTTTTACCTCTGAGAAAGCCGGAATTGTTTCTAGTGCTGCTTTCTAGGTCACTGTGTCATTTGTTCTTGCACTCCTGTGTTTTTTTTTATACACAGAGGGTTAACCTACAGGGGGGATGGGCAGAATGTGCCAATGGGGTTTTTCTTGTCTAGTTGGCCAAGCCCACTCAACCCCCCAAAAACAGGCATCAATCTCAGCAGCTTGACCCAGAATCACACCTCTTTCTCAATTGCAAGAAATTAGAATCCGCAATGAACAATTAGCCTGAATTGTTAAATACTGGAATTATGCTTGTTGGCTGAACAGTATGACTAATATATAGGTTAAATAATTGTATAAAAATGTCAATGATTTCAAATATATAATAATTTCAAATAATTATATTACTATAATTATTAATTATATGGTGAAATTATATAATAACATAGTAATTATATGATGGTGAAATAAAATTAATATAATTTTAAATAAATATATTTATAAATAATATGTATATTTATCTATAGAATACAGATATTAAATATCGTCAGCTACATTATATGCATTTTTCCACTGTTTTCTTATATTTTTTGGTTATATATGAATGATGCCTATGTGTTAACATTTTCATTTTTAATTTGATATATTTTGTCTAGCTCTAGTATGGACTAATTCCTGATTCCTGAGCTTTAACTTTTCACCATGTTACGTTGGTTTTTGTGAACCGCTTGATTTATTTTCATCCCTGTTATTTTTATTAACTGGAGATTATGCTGTTTAAATAATATGACCTTTTCTCCCATGAGGTCTAAGTACTGAAATATACTATCTAGCATTTTTTCCTGAGATATAAAGAATAATTTTATGTGACCTTTTACTTGACGTGTACAGAATGCATTTTATCAGCCTACAGATAACTTTACAGAGCACATCTTGGAATGATGTTCCCCAATCGCAGTCCTCCTTGTACCAAGATGTTCCTGAATTCCTGATCAGAGCGTTGTTTCTGCAGGTTATCTTCATTCTCTACTAAACAAAATTCCTGCTGAAGTTATAAAGTGCGGGGAAGATTAAATGAGCCTTTCTTATCCAAGCGCTTTAAGCGCTCTAATAAGAAGAGGTTATGTTTCATGATGTTTCACTGTAGCTTGGCTCAGCTCGAACGTTTCTTTGTCTGAGCTGTCTGATAAGATAATCTAATGTTTAGACAGCTTAAGCAATAGATTGTGCAGTGGTTAGATGTGGCTGTCAACACTAATTGTCTTCGTGCTGAACATTTGTATCCCTAAAGTGATAAATCTGGTTAAGTTCAGAATTCCCTTTTGGTTACCGTTTCCTTTGAATTTGCATTTTTACAAATGTTTTATTAGTGGTGAGGCAAGTTTTACTGTTATTATTGCTCATACCTATGATTAGGGGTTTAGAACAAACCCCTCATTCTCCGTATTTTGGTGCATAACTTGTCCAGCATTTTTTATTCTGCAGGCGTAAATGATGCCTCAAATCATGCGGCTTGTTGGGGAAAAAATATTTTGAGTCAGCAAGTAACTAGCTATCAATACAATAGCTACCACCCAGAACACCCTAGCAACCGCATAGCAACACCCTGCAACCACCCACAGCACCATAGCATCATGAAGGGGACACTTGCATTTGCAAAAAACACCACTTTCCTTTGAAGAAAGTGTTTATTAGTGGTGTTAAAATATAATAATAAAAAAGATAATAATTATATAACAACTAACAATAATAATTTACCATTATTATTAATGTATATAGAATATTGTATAATATCATATATCATTTTATATGATTATTTATCTTTCCTTTCTAAGACTTTATTATTAATATAAATGATATACATTATACATTTTAATTCATTTTTAGCTTTTTATTTTATTCTATCTAATTTAATATTTCCTTTCTAAAACTAGATTATTGCTGAATATGCTGGATTTAATGCTGGATTTAAAAGTCAATAAATTATTATTGTTATCGGTTCTATGTAATTTTACACACACACACACACACACACATATAATCTATGTATAATATATTACATTTTATATATATATATATATATATATATATATTCTGTATTATATTTCAACAAATATGCTTGATTTAAAAGAGAATAATTTACAATCTGTTGACAAATAAACACTGCTGCTTCCATATTTTTCTCACCATTTTATTGGAGTAATGGGCTGCTTGTGTTTCCCACATTCAGCACAAATGCCCTCAAGCTAGTTCTACTAGCATGCTAGTAAACACCCCGGACACATGGTCTTCTGTCAGCAGTGGTAACAGGCTGATGACATCTGTATGTGTCTGTTTATGTTCACACTAGAGCCTGCTGCACATATAACAGACCGCAGACGGTGTTCAAGAGGAAGTGTAAGGCTGTTATCTCTGAGCTAGTTTAGTCACCATCCTTCACACCTTCCTTCCTGACATGTACACGCACTAACACTTTGACCCTAATTCTTCAAGAGGAGGTTTCCTGAGTTGTGCCTTGTGACCCTGTTCTGCGCATGGCCAGGATGGGAAAAGCAGCGACAGACTGGTGTACATTGATGCAGCTGTTGGGAACATGTTTGAAGATGTTTGATCTGAGCCCATCTGTTTTGTTTTGCTGGTTGTGACTTTAGTAAAGACACGGTACTTTAACAAAATGTCAGCTGCGTTCATCAGAAACTGATTCGAATGAAAACTGACTTGGGTTTCGCACCTTTTGAACCTCTCTGAGCCCAAAATAATATTAGGCCTATTTGATACAAGACGTTTTGGCAGAAGTGGCCGTTGAGCAGCCGCAAAGTCAGAGATCTCAAACGTTGTAACACTAGAAGCTTAACGTGTTGAAGCAGTGAATTTCTTGCAATTTAGATTGTTTTGATTTCTCTTACATAAAAAGAAAATATTATATTTGCCATTACCTTCATCAGAAAAGAACACATTTTCAGGTTTTCAGTAGTTGTACTGGCTAGTAAAATGAATCTACTCAGTTGCACTTATTCTGTATGATGTCCTGGGTGTGTTTAGTTTTATATGGAAACCCTTTGATAGTTTGAGCTTTGTTTGAAGCGTTTACCAAGTTTGTGAAAAAAAAAGTCAGAATTAAAAAATTGGCTATCTTTTAATTCATGTATGACTTGAAATTGGCCACACTCTATAGAGTGGAATTGAAGAGACAGTAAAGGTCCTTGTACACTGAGTTTTTGCGTATTCGTCATCCTAAAAATTCATCACACACAGAAACCTTTCACACTGAATCCGATGCGTATAAATTAATCAATTTAGTCTTTAAGCATTGAGGATGATTTTGTTGTCCTCTCTTTTCTTAAAAAGAGAAAAAGAAAAGAAATACTGGGTCCATCCAATCCTGAGATAGCGTAGAGAGGAAGGAGAGTTCCTCCTCCTTATCAAGGAGCTGTGGGGATTATCCCAGACGATTCAGATTACTTCAGGATGTCAGTGGCTCAGTTTGATGCTTTGCTAGCGATACTGGAGCCAAATATATAAAATATGACCAATTTCCATGAACTCAGTGTGCTAGGACCTTTACAGTGCTTTGTGCTGCAAGACGAAGTGGATCAACTTGTCAGACGCCATTCTGGATTTTGGCGTTCTCTTGTACGGTGGATCTGAATTGTCAAAACAACTCTCAAAATGCTTGCTAAGAATGCGAAAATGTAGAAAATGACGGATGAAAGTTTCGGAGACCGTGTGGAAACGTGTTTGACACAACGTGAGGTCGTATTAAATTTTTTACATACGAAAATTTCGGACTCGGTGTACAAGGACCTTAAGAGGAATTTACTGAATTGCAGTTCAAAGAAATTGAGCAGAGCCATTGCATTTTGGGAAATGACAGATCTATCTACACTGTAAAAGCAATTTTTCAAAGTTATTAATAAAACAAAGATTATTGGAGTACCTTTTACAAGATGTTTTTCTACATCAAATTTAATGTATAATTTAATGTGTTGGTGTACTTGTTTTTGGTGAAATTTACTTGCAATTTCCGAGTGAAAATTGTTTCTACACCATTTTTTTTTCATTGTAATGTCTATATTTCTATCTATTCTATTTCTATTTCTATCTATATGTCGTTCTATCTTATTCTTCCTCAAATATTAAAGCCTACTGAAGGTGTTACCAAGCAAACATTCAAAGTTTTTCTGGTTAAAAATGACATTCTTCTTTTTAAAATGAGTTTTAACTCTACTTGTATCCAAATTTGACTTGCATCCTGTTATCTCAATGCAATTTTACAATGCATCCGAGCAGCCCTGATGTTCACTTTTCATTTACGTAAGGTAAACACTGACTAACTGACTAGTTTTCTGGGAGACTGCAGTCAACCAGGAAAACAGCGTAGCTTTGCAAGCCCTACAATAGAATCATTGCACTATTACTGTTTTCTTTCTCCATTCTCCAAGTTGCCACCTGGCACAGCTTTCCTCTTCCCTGAGGTATTTTGAAGTGCCTGCATATTGCGATCCATTCAGTAGTCTCCTCAATGACGTTGTATAGGCTTAACTATTGTTTCTTGGGGCTTTTCTTAGCTAGCAGCCCTATTTACCCACTGAGGGAGCTTCCGTTGTCTCGTAGGCAAGGGGAATAGTCAAGCTGTTACTGGCTGAGTAATGGACCACACATGATCGAAGCTCACACTGTTCCTCTATTGCCATGCCTTCAAGTGTGGACAGAGGAGCACCTCTCCTTCTCCGCCTCTCCCTCGTTCTCACTCTCCGCCGCCAGTTGAGAGGCTCAGTTGTTTCTTTGTGTCATCCATTCATAGGGTTGGTGTATTGGGCAGAGCTGAGGCTGGTTCTTTGTCCTTAGCGTTGAGATTACCTTCCCTCAACCCCCTCCCCTAATCTTTCTGCTCTCCATCTACAACCCAACAATAGAGCACTAGCAAGCATCTCAGACATGCCATGAATGTTAGTTCTCTTTTGTTGGTTTTCGTTTGCCCTGATAGAGCAGTGAAAGGAGGCATTTCAGTTTTAGACACCGACACTCAAGGTATTGTCTCGTATCCTGAAGATGTCTGCAGTCTGAAATGAGCGTTTTATCTTCGTTGTCCTTCTCCTTGTAAAGTCTAGCCATATAGGTGCTTCAAAACATTTTTGCTTCATGTGGTAAAATGTTTTTTATATAATGTGCAACCACATTTTGTAAGTTTGTAAGTAGATAGCTGAAATGCATACAGTAGTACTGGAGCTGTGTATTGATGCAGATTCCCTGATTCAAATAGATTTTGATTCACAAGGTTTCGATTTGATTCTAAAATAGTGAAATTATGTCAAAGTCGGACAATCATAAATAGTTACCTTAATACAAAGAAAATGTGTAATGGACATTTTCTGCAGATGCAAATGGGTAAATAATGTGTGTTGTGTGTGTTTTTCTTAAAACACAGTTAACTTTGGCTGTGTGTTGTACTTAATGAAGAAAACAAACCACAAGTGTAAAATGGACAACGTTCGTTATCATAAAGAACAACAAGAACTATTTAAATTAATAATTCACTTTTCAAAAATTATCCACCATACTGTGTTCTATTCATTTTCTTTGTGCAAACAGAGAGATGCATTGCTTTTGGCAATCATTTAAAATAGCTTAGTAGTCATTGAAAAACTGCTTAACGTTTAGTTGTTCATGTAATTTGCCGCAAAGTCTGATCCAACGCTTGCATTTTTCGAGATTACTGTCTCAAATCGAATTAAACGCCATTCACTATTCTCTTTAGATACTAAGTATCCAAATTAATGTATCATAACCACACATTTTTGCCATAATGTTGGGAATTTGCAAAGAAATTAGGTTTGTACTGAGACTGCTCAGTAAGTTTAATGGACAAAATGGCTAAAACAATTTTATTGGATATTTGGACTGTCATTCATTTATATGCATGTACTATTTGATTGTCAATTTGGGTTGTCAGTCATTTATATGTTGAAGTATCAATTCCAATTCATATGGGTTTATTTCCATTATGTCTATTTTTGACCCTGGAGCACAAAACCAGTCTTAAGTCGCTGGGGTATATTTGTAGCAATAGCCAAAAATACATTGTATGGGTCAAAATTATAGATTTTTCTTTTATGCCAAAAATCATTAGTATATTAAGTAAAGATCATGTTCCACGAAGATATTTTGTAAATTTCCTACTGTAAATGTATTAAAACTTAATTTTTGATTAGTAATATGCATTGCTAAGAACTTCATTTGGACAAATTTAAAGGTGATTTCCTCAATATTTAGATTTTTTTTTGCACCCTCCGATTCCTGATTTTCAAATAGTTAAATCTCGGCCAAATATTGTCATGTCCTAACAAACCATACATATATGAAAAGCTTATTTATTCAGCTTTCAGATGATGTATACATCTCAATTTCGAAAAATTGACCCTTATGACTGGTTTTGTGGTCCAGGGTCACATTTCTTTTTAGAAGAAAGAAATTCTCTAATTTGCTTATGCAGTTTGCTAAATTTAGTCATTTATTGAAACCAGTAGCTTGTATTTTTGAGCTATTCATTGAAAGAATCTTCTCATAAGATTTATTTTGTTCTGAAAATCAGGCTGCAACAGTCACGTTTTATGTTTTTGATTCACTAAAAAGAACCAACTCATTAGACTTATGTTCATGAATCTGACTATGCTGGTTGTGCTTTGTTTGTTTTTGCTTTATGATTGATAGCACAGCTCCATAGAAGGATGCTTCTTGGCATTTATTTTGCAGTCTTTTTCAGTAGACAGCAAACTCACATTCACAATTTGTGGCACTGAAGAGTCAGCAGTGTTGGCATTTATGGCACAGAGAGAACATTTTCCCAATTCTCAATGTCAATTGACTACATAAATCTAGTGTAGATCAGACCTGAAGCTATTTTTAAAGTGTTTTATGGAATGAAGGGAGCCAGACCTCCTTCAGATGTTGGTTGGCATAATCACATCTGCTGTTCTGCAACATAATATACACCACTTAGTTTCATGTTTTTCCATGGCTTGTGTTTCAATCATAAATTCTCATACATTTGAAAGTCCTCTTCTGGTTAAAACAAAGAACTGTTTGAAGTATCACCCACATGTTGGCAAATTCCGTCTCTCGTCTTGCGTCGTTGGGGTCTGTAGTAATGTCTAGTGATCCTAGGCACTTTTTCACCATCTGTAAAATTCACACAAGTTACGTTTTTATACATTTCATGCAAACTCAAAAACAATTGAACTGAATTAATGCATAGTCTAGTAAACATGCCGTTTTTATTAGTGCAAATGTTTTATTACTTGTTCGCTGGCCAGCATCGGCGGAAATATTAATGGATATATTGAAAGATTTCTGGAATTCTGAAAGTAATCCAATTGCAAGTTGATTTCCCTCAAAATTATAAACAGATGGTGGTGATTATTTGTTTGGTTGACTCATCCAGTGGCTTGAGTTTAAGGCGTGGCTTACTGTTCGAATGAAAAATGGTGAACAGGTGTATTTTAGTAGGATTAATTGCAACTTATTTCCTGTTGCGATTCCATTTGGTGCCGCTAGTGCACAGAATTACACACTGCCACTTTAATTTGGATTGACGAAAGTCTGTGTGTGTGTGTGTAAACAGTCACTGATTAGGATGTTTATGAAAGACCTCTTGCATGAACTTTATCAAAGAAAGCTCAGGCTTAAACAACACTGCAAACGTCATTTTCTCAGATGCAAGGCTGTTGCTAATCAGGAAATACATTTTGTTTGAAGAATTCAAAGATGCACACTTGACAATGGGAAATGGCCTCCTCCTGACAAATGTTTGTGCTGCTATCCAGAGGAAATGAAAACACCTCTGGAACGTGCTTTCGGCTTTAGGTTCATGTTCGTATATCCTGTCATCTGGAGGAATGTGGTAAGCGATTTGTCAAGAAGGCTTCATCTGAAGTGCTGACTTCCCTAATACCTCAGTTTTATTTCAAACAAATGGTTTCTGTCATCATAATTTTAGCAAAGTCAATCACGCACATTTTAGCCGTAACTGTGGCATGTTTTTAGCTCCTCGTGGGTCAGTAATGTATTGTGTATTAGGACTTTTTCCACATTAACGGCAGGAAAATGTGATTATAATGACAAGTGCGTGGTGTGCCACTGGCCTCGTTCAAGGTAAGGTTATTTGCTATGGCCTGACTGCTTGGGTTTGATTCCAGAAGACGGTGGAGATTTGGCGCAGTATGGTATTGATTGATGGATTGTGTGCAGAATATTCCTCTGTTTCTTCATCTCAGGCAGTGAGGAGGAGAAGAAGGGCTGGGTGTATGAAATTTTAGCTTTTTTTCTGACGGGTTTCTCCTCTGCGTGGTCAGCTGCAGTCGTGCACTGAAGATCTCTGGGGTTCTGATTCATTGAAACCATATGATGAACCAAATATTTTGAAAGGATCCCAAGCAGCGAAATCTGCTAGCTATTTTTTTAATGATTTAGAATTAATCAGTTTTGGGTGGTAATTGGTAACTCGAGCTTGAATGTTGAGCGATGCTCAGAGAACTGATGTCTTTCCTTTGTGGTCCCACAATGATTGAAAAGTCAATTGCGAAATCAAAAGGCTGTAAAAAAGGATTGCTTACCAGGATGGTGGTGTGGTTTCTGTGATTCTGTGACCATAAAGTCTAAAATGCGTAAATGAGCTCCTATACAAAAATGCAAATTGACACCATGTGGAAGACAAAGCATTTAAAAACAGTTAAGTGGCTGGTTGGGTTCCTTTTAAGAATGTTTATGGGATTACCAGGCGCTTTCGTCTCACGCAATAGCACCGCTAACTATATTTTGGTAACTTTCGAATTAATGTCACGCCTTTTGTTTTATTGCAAACCTTTTTCCCCTGTCATTTTCCTTCCAGCCACTAATTTAAGAAAATCCTTAGTTTGTTTAAAAAGTCAAAGGCCATTCCACACTGAATTAAGCGATTTGGATTGTTTTCCGGAAGCTTCATCAGGGCTTTTTGCTTTTCACTCTTGTGTGGAAATATAATTTAAAGTTGATATACTCGCACGCACACACACACACACACACACACACACACACACACACATATATATATGTATATATATTTGTGTGTTCATAAACTTTAAATTATATTTCCATTTTATATATATGTATGTGTGTGTGTGTGTGTGTGTGTGTGTGTGTGTGTGTGTGTGTATGTATATATATATGTATATGTGATCCTGGATCACAAAACCAGTCATAAGAGTCAACATGAAAGCTGAATAAATAAGCTTTCCATTGATGTATGTATTTTTTAGGATAGAATAATATTTGGCTGAGATGCAACTATTTGAAATCTTGAAATCTGGAATCTGAGGGTGCAAAAAATCTAAATAAGTCCTTAGCAGTGCATATTACTTATCAAAAATTAAGTTTTGATGTATTTACAGTATGAAATGTGCAAAATACCTTCATGGAACATGATCTTTACTTAATATCCTAATGATTTTTGGTGAACTTGGTCAATACTAATCTTATTAATAACTTACGTTTCTTCCCCACCGCAGAAACCACCACAGGTTCATCAATGCCATCAAAATTATTCAGTTTTTTAGGGCTGCACGATAAATCGCATGCGATTGTCATGCGCATCTTGTCAGTAAAGCCAGTTCTGTGATTAATAGTAAATCTTCATCACGTGCTTTCAGAGGGAGTGGCATTTAATACACAGAGCCGTAGATCACTGACAAGCTACGCAATATCGCGTTCATAATCGAAGGTGATTCATATGCGATATTGCATAGCTTGTCAGTTAGTGTTTACAATGCGTGGAATGGTGCGCTGTGATTGGTTGAGCGGATGTATCGCATTCTGCAGAGAAGGGAGACTGGCGTTTGTCAAGGTTTGGAAAGATAGGGAGAAGGCATGACAAAATAACACGACGGATATCGCATTTTGCTTAAATTAAAAATGGACTTTTCAACACCGACCAGATACAATACTGATTTTGGCGGGAACTAGGGGTGGGCGATATGAGCTAAAATTCATATCACGATATTTTACACTGTCCAGGCAATATCGATATTATATTGTGATATGAGAAAAAAAAATTACAGGAAAAATATTTTAACCTTGTATAACTAGAAAAAGTGACGGATTGGACATAGACCTGAAAAGTCTTTTATTGTGACATTGTTTTTCTCAAAAAGTGCAAATGTGCAACATGAGGTATAGGCCTGTATGAATTAAATTAAATTAAATATTGTGTGTTTGAGTTGGCCAGTGGTTCCCAAACTTTTTCTGCCAGGCCCACCTTTTGTAGAGAAAAATATTTTCAGAAATAAAATATATTTTGGATTTTGTTTTCCCTTAATAATAAAAACTTCATTTAAAAACTGCATGTTGTTCACTTGTGTTATCTTTTACTAATATTTAAATTTGTTTGATGATCTGAAACATTAAAGTGTGAGAAACATGCAAAAAAATAAATCAGGAAGGGGGCCAACACTTTTTCACACCACTGTATATTTATATCATCAGTCAGTGAAAGTCAGTGAAAATTGCAACTAAGGTGAGACAAATTTTGATTATAAATAATTATATCATTCTAAAATGAAAATATATTGGTAAAAATAGCTCAGTGTAGTTAAAAATAGAGAATATTACCGTATTGACCCGAATATAAGACGATGTTTTTTTCTTGGAAATACAGCTGAAAAAACGCGGTCGTCTTATATTCAGGGTCTAGACTTTGACATGTCAATAATACACCCACAACAATAGGTGGCGCCAAATATGCATAAAACGAGTGTGCCATGAAATACGTAATGTAATGCATGTTGTAAAGATCGGGAGTAAAGACAAAAGAAAACCTTACAGCTGCATGAGTCGTGACTGTCACGTTAGCCTGATGGGACCAAAACTCCCTTTGTAATTTTAAAACGTAAGACAGTACCCAGATTTGAAGTCTACAGTAAGATTTAACTTCTACTGTTAATAAGATTTTGGTAGGCTACTATTAGATGGATAGCCTAAATGTCCTAATTCAGATGGGCTTCCTGTTGTTTTATTTTTTTTTTTATGTGCTTGTTGGTATATTTTTCCAGTTTTTACCATACTTTGAAAACAAAAATTTAAATAGGAAAAATATGCAATATGAAAATAATTGAAGACAAAATTTGTTTTACTGAGAAAAAACAAGATTTGTTTTTCAAGATTTGAAAAAGCCTTTTTCCAAAAAGTACTTCTGGAAAAAGGGGGGTCGTCTTATAATCAGGGTCGTCTTATATTCGGGCCAATACGGTGCTTAATATTTCTGTGTACTGTTTTTATTCTTATTAAGTATTGCTTTTTTTTGCTGCAGCCTGTCAAGAGCATTTCAGATCCCTCACTTGTGTGGTTCCATGACCGTTAAGATGATGCCTATGTAGGCAGTGAGGCAGCTCACATAAGTTTTGGAATATGTGTTGTGTCTTATGTTTTGCACAGAATGCATCATTGGACATACTAAAAGGATGATGTGTTCCACAGCAGGAAGTGGGGCGGGGTCAAAGTCAAGGTCTCATCATTGAATGTGCTGTTGGGGGTCATCTGTAATTTCACTCACAGGACACAAACATGGGACAGTCAACATATGTACCTTTAATTATGAGCAAGCCCCCTAATGTGCAGCTAATAACGTATGCGCTTGATCGAGAGGCATCTGTGATAACAGTGTGATTGTGTCTAATGAGATCACACTGTGCACCACCATGAACCATCCTCTGTGATTGTCTATAATTAATGTGGAACATGTGGAATCACACATGGAAGTGTGCTTTGTGCTCCAGTGAGCTCATTAACAAAGGGGATTGTTGTGGAATAGAGAGAGTTTTGGGAGGATTTCGCATTGTATTTATTAAGATTATCCGTGACAAAATAATAGAAGTGGATGAAGGATTTTACCAAACAATGAAAAGAACAAAAAACTTTTCTCTTTTTAAACCACACTGAAATAAAATGTTGTAAGATTTACTTGGAAAGTCTTTTCACACAAATTGCTTGTACATTTCATAAATAATTACAGAGAAGCAAGACAAGTAACGTGTTGAATTAAACATGACATTTTGAAGTAGTAAAACACGAAAAAGCCTTTAACTTGGAAAACATACTCCATTAATCTTTGTTTTATTTACAACTTTTTATTGGCCCATTATTTTATTTTGCTCCTGGAAAATACAAACCTCACTGAGATTACAGTAATTCAGTTAAGGAAAACATTTAGCAATTATAAATCAAGCCTTCAACAAAAGATAATTAGTTTAAACTCATCTTTCCTACTTCTGTTTTATGAATGTTGCATATCATTTTGCGTACTAGACTTTTTACCATTGTATTTTTGACCCATTTTAGTCTTAGTTTAACATTGACTATGACACTATTTTCTGGCATATCGTTTAAAATTAATTCATTTTATTATTTTCTTTTTCCAATTTTAGCACAAATGGATTAGGTAAACTTAATTTTACAGTTTTAATTCGGTTGCATGCATTGAAATAAATTCAAAAACCTTATTGCACCAAACTGAACAATCAGTAAAAGCGTATTTTAAGTGTATTCAGTTATTCATTGGAACCTTTCTTTCATTCATGGACTACCAATTTTCCAAAAATGAGTAAAATACCATTCATTCTTGAGGGGGGAAAATTAAGTATAAATCATGCATGGCACAGATCAGCCTGGAGGTCTTTCAGCCTCCTCTTGATTGATTTGCTATCGTGGCCTCTAGTTGATAGATTACCTGGTGTCTTCTTAAAGGCCGAAGTAATCAGTATCCCTTCTCCAACACATCAGACTTCTGATGAACGAAGGTTTTTGGGGTCAAGTTAGTGGAGAAGACCTGGAATAGCCATATGCATCAGGAAAAAAACTTTATGATGGTCTGAAGGCAGTGGGAGCTGCGTGTGGGTGGCAAAGTGTTTTTGGCTGCCAATATTTTACTGAAGATGCTCAGATTTGGTTGGTTGAGCCACTGGCGTTCACGGCCGTTGTGCTGTGCTCTTAACTGTAGTGAGTCTTGGCTAAACCAATAGCATGCCATGGCCTGGCATGGCCCGTTTGCTGGTATGCCTCATAAAAGAAGAACTGCATCGCATGCAAGCAGGCACTTCAGCCAGCAACTTCAGAACATCCGCCACGTGTCCGGAGACCAGGAATCTGTGCGCTCCAGTGGCGGAAGCAAAGCCAAGACAAGACGCAAAAGACACTCGGCTGAATTCATTTCATTCCATTCCCGAAGTATTTCTGATGATTTTTGTCTACAATGCAGATGTTCTTTTTGAAAATTTCTGACATTGCACATAACTCACCGGAAAGCCAACACACCCCACTGACAAGGCAACAACTGAGAATGTCGCTGGTGCACTGGTCCAAAAATGAGGGAAAAAAAGAGAATTCTTAGGAAGAAAAGGGGGAAAAAAGCCTGCTCAGTGGGCGCATTGTATTCGCTTCCATCTGAAGAGTTTTTTGTGTGGATCTCCTCGGGTGACCACATGTTCCCCTCTGCATTCCTTCAGCTGGTTCTCATCCACCCGATGTCATTCTCCTCATTTTCCTACCCACGTGCTCCTGTGGGTCAACAAGAGCCACTCGAATGATTAACCATCCCAACAGGATGGGTCTTGCACGCAAACACAACGAGCAGGTCGCCCACTCGCTCTCTTTTTCTCTCCATGGGAAGACAAAGAAGTTCCAGAAACATGCAGGAACAAAGTCCAGCTAATTTATTATACTCTGGCCAGAGGGACTCGAGCCGTGACAAACAGCCTCCTGTTGAGAGGACTGTGTACTGTGGCCAGAGAGTGGGCTGAGTATTCAGACCTGGGTCAAACTCTGGATAAAACAAAGCCTCTTTATTTACCAAAAGATTCACAGAGCATGACACATTTGGCAGATTAGGCTAATTGATATTGGATGGATGGCATTTTGTATCCATTGTAGCAGCTAAGTAGCATTTGACAAAGCTTATCCTGAGAAATGTGTTAATCATTCTTGGCTAGTAACTAAAATAGTAGCAGTTAACAGTAGTTTTTACTTTTCAAAACCATGGCAGTGTAGCTTTTATTTTATTTATGAGTTTTTGTTTATGCAGCCTATTTATTAGTATAATTTGACAAGTATAGATTATACCATTACTAGTTAAATATATACTATTACGCAAATTGTGTACTCTTAAAAATTACATAATGGCAATTTATTTATTGTTCTTGAAGCTGAATGTGTTAAATGTGAAAAAGCTGAGCTGTACTATTAAATAGCTATTAAACAACACTGACAGTGCTATAAATTTTCATTTATTCATCAAAATCATAAAAAAAAAAAAAGATTAATTTGGCTTCAGTGCAGACTAGCCTGTGCTTTGTTAGTTACTAGCTACCTATATCTTCATAAGAAAGGCTTGACTGGAGTCTAACTGTATGAAATGATAAGTAGCTTGGCAAATTACTTTTTGAAAGAAGTTTCCATGACCCTGGTTGTGTGAGATCCAATATGGAGTGCAGACTGGGAACTTATGTTTGTATTTTCTAAGGTTTAAAAGGATAGTTTACCCAAAAATGAAAACTTAGTCATCATTTGCTCACTCATGTCGTTCCAAACCTGTATGAGTTTCTTTCTTATGTTGAACATAACAGAAGATATTTTGAAGAATGCTGGTAATCAAACAGTTGTTGGTCCCCATTGACTTCCATAGTATTTCTTTCCCTACTATGGAAGTCAATGGGAACCAACAATTGTTTGGTTCTTCAAACTGTATGAAATGATAAGTAGCTTGGCAAATTACTTTTTGAAAGAAGTTTCCATGACCCTGGTTGTGTGAGATCCAATATGGAGTGCAGACTGGGAACTTATGTTTGTATTTTCTAGGGTTTAAAAGGATAGTTTACCCAAAAATGAAAACTTAGTCATCATTTGCTCACTCTCATGTCGTTCCAAACCTGTATGAGTTTCTTTCTTATGTTGAACATAACAGAAGATATTTTGAAGAATGCTGGTAATCAAACAGTTGTTGGTCCCCATTGACTTCCATAGTATTTCTTTCCCTACTATGGAAGTCAATGGGAACCAACAATTGTTTGGTTCTTCACAATTCTTCAAAATATTGTCTTTTGTATTCAACATAATAAAGAACAACAGGTTTGGAACAACATGACGGTGAGTAAATGATGATGACAATTTTCATTTTTGAGGGAATTATTTCTTTAAGAACCCAGTTCCAGTTTTCAATCAGGCACTGGTACTTACAGTAGCATCAGTATACTGTAGGTCATGAACACCACACTATTCTTTGCCATTGTAGGTCGGTAACGTGTGTGAGCCTCTTATGTAGTTCAACTGTACATTTGTTTTAACAATCTATTTGATGGCCATTCAGAAAATCCCTGTTCAGCACATGTGTAACCTTTATGCAAGATGTATCATGTGTCAACATTGATGCCAAACAGGTGGCTTAGTTTGCAGTATGAAGCGCTGACTGAATGACACACATGCCACTTTATGATCCACAGGAAATGAAATGTTTGTATTTTCTAGGGTTTAAAAGGATAGTTTACCCAAAAATGAAAACTTAGTCATCATTTGCTCACTCTCATGTCGTTCCAAACCTGTATGAGTTTCTTTCTTATGTTGAACATAACAGAAGATATTTTGAAGAATGCTGGTAATCAAACAGTTGTTGGTCCCCATTGACTTCCATAGTATTTCTTTCCCTACTATGGAAGTCAATGGGAACCAACAATTGTTTGGTTCTTCAAAATTCTTCAAAATATTGTCTTTTGTATTCAACATAATAAAGAATCACATACAGGTTTGGAACAACATGACGGTGAGTAAATGATGATGACAATTTTCATTTTTGAGGGAATTATTTCTTTAAGAACCCAGTTCCAGTTTTCAATCAGGCACTGGTACTTACAGTAGCATCAGTATACTGTAGGTCATGAACACCACACTATTCTTTGCCATTGTAGGTCGGTAACGTGTGTGAGCCTCTTATGTAGTTCAACTGTACATTTGTTTTAACAATCTATTTGATGGCCATTCAGAAAATCCCTGTTCAGCACATGTGTAACCTTTATGCAAGATGTATCATGTGTCAACATTGATGCCAAACAGGTGGCTTAGTTTGCAGTATGAAGCGCTGACTGAATGACACACATGCCACTTTATGATCCACAGGAAATGAACTAAGCTCCAAAGATTTTACCTGATACAGTACAAAGCATCCACACCTCTATGAACTATGTGTGTGTGTGTATACACTAAAAAAGATAACCCATTAAGCTGATTAAATTTTGCAACATTGATAAAAAATGTTTCTTGAGCAGCGAATCAGCATGTTAGAATGATTTCTGAAGGATCATGTGACACTGAAGACTGGAGTAATGATGCTGAAAATTCAGCTCTGCATCACAGCAATAAATTACATTTAAAAACATCACAATAGAAAAAAGTTATTTTCACTTGTAATAATATTTTACAATATTGCTGTTTTTACTGTATTTTTGTACTGTATTTTATAAAAGACTTAAAAGCATTTAAACTTTTGAATGGTAGTTTATATACGTTTTTATTAGATAAATGTGTGTATGAAGATCAAGATCTTGCACAAACTCTGGCAGAAATTCAGCTATTTTTGGTCTGTTTTGGTTCTTGTTAATAGTAGTGTAAACATAAGGAGACATTTAGTGGTTTGCCATGTGGGGCTGAAGTCACATTTTTAGCAGTCTGTGAACAGCTTTTTCCTATTTATTTTAATTGAACATTTTCAGATACCCGTCATTTTGCCAAAATTCAGAGATGTTCCTTTTGACAGATTGTGTTTGTATGGAAATAAAAGACAGGGGAGGCAAGACTTATGACTCTTAAGACTTTATGAGACTCTAAAATGGAAGTGTATGTCCCAGGCATGTCCTTTCAGTGGCTTTCACGCCGCCTTGTGATAATCGCTAACTCTAAAATGTTTTTTTTTCCTAGAGGCCAGACATTTCTTGTGGGATGAAAAGAGCCTCTTCTTACAGTCCTTTTGGGAAGTCTGTTACCATCTATGAAAGTGTTACAGGACAGATGTGTAGGGTGTAACTTATGTTTTCTGATCCCTTTTGGCCAAAGCGGGATGCTTTGTAAATAGTTCTCTGCCTTTTACAGTACAATGTTTAACAGACACACAGGAAGTGGAGAAAGGAGTGACACAGTCACCAGTTAAAGCTATAGACTTCTCCCTTTTCTCCTCTTCTTTCTTCTGTTATCTGATTACTAGAGTTCAGTTGCCATGTAATGTTCTCCTCATAGTAAAGCAATTGGCCTAATAGTGAGTCCTGTAAAAGCTGTTTTTCCCAAGAGAGGCGGCATGATATAATGAAAAGTGTGGTGGTCGCTTTTTCACCATGCTAATTTAGTAGTCAATGTGCTGAGTGGGCTTTTTTTTCTTTCTTTCTTTTTGTCAATAAGGCCTAAATGGAAATGGCGCTTTCATTGATTTGCCATTTGTGGACAATTGATTCATTCATGCGGGTAAAAAAGTTAAAATGGATGCTGATGTGTGCATATTGTTTTCCTGGAAAAGGTTCAAAGATGAGAGGGTGTGCCATAAATTGAATCATGCTTGAATGTATAATATAATACTCTTGTCTTTTTTGGGGGAAATGGCAAAAACGAGAGTTCACACCCATTCTCTGTTTGCTTTGACATGGTTGCAAACTAGATAATGTGGCTATTGTGGTGTTTAGATCAACAATGTCCAGCCATGACCATGTTGATTTCATGGTGGCCCGAGATGGTTTGTTCCGACTGCAGAGCCCCCGACCCTTTCAATGTGTGTCTGCTTCACTGTTTGTTGAAGCCCACCGACTGAAGGCCTTTAGTCTCACTCTGTCTGACCCTAATTCAATAATACACCAGCTGACATTTTGACTAACTTGCCAGACTGACATATTGAAATACATTGACTTAGTTTACTGTGGTATCGATTTTCTGTTGTTTAACAAGGAACAGTTCAAAGTGTCAAATCTGTTAGTTAATGTTTTAAATCTTTGTGCCTCGCTTATTATTTGACATTTTAGTGTAAATTGGTGACAAAACACATTTTGTGACTTTGAAATGTCAATAGTTTGTTTTTCTTTCCAGCCATATGAATTGATTTGTAATGCCGGCGTTTCTAAGATTAGCCTTTTGAAACCAGTTTGTGCCTGACTAATCTACCGTGTATAAATTATTTATTTATGCAAATGGATTTTTTATTTCCCATTTCAAGGAAGCTGTGATGTGGTAAGACCTTTTGACATGATTTGCAGCATGACCCAATGCTCTTCATCAGAGGAACTTCAGGAAGGATTCACTGCAATATCAGATGTGGTAGCCTGTAGTGACATCTTGGTAATAAACAAACATTCTTTCAGGTTCCCATTGATTTTACGTGTCGAGCACAAGCCACAAGCTCCTCTTTCTTTAATTTATTTTCCTAATATGACTAATAATAATTTATTTAATACTATTCAGTTAGTTGTTTGTTGATATTGAATATTTGATGATTTTACTGGAAAATCAGAGCCTCTTTACTATTTTAGAAAATCCTGTGGCAGTACCTTGGTCCAGTGATTGTATCAGAAAGAAATACCATGGCGTTTTAAAGGGGTCATATGATGCTGCTAAAAAGAACATTATTTTGTGTATTTGGTGTAATGAAATGTGTTTATGCGGTTTAAGGTTAAAAAAACACATTATTTTCCACATACTGTACATTATTATTTCTCCTCTATGCCCCGCCTTTCTGAAACGTGTCGATTTTTACAAAGCTCATCGGTCTGAAAAAGCGAGGTGTGCTCTGATTGGCAAGCTATCCAGTGCGTTGTGATTGGCCGAATTCCTCAAGTGTGTGACGCAAATGTTACGTCCCTTACCATACTGTGATGCCTGCGGCAACCACATGTGATGACCCCGGGCTGGACTCCGCTTTGTCCATGGTGAAAGCCGATCCGGCGATCCACAGCGCAAAGTTGTAGTATTTCCTCAGCAACCAGCACAGATCAACTCCAGTCATGAAGAAGCGGATATCATCCTCTTTTGGAAGGCCAAACAAAGTAGTTTCGATTTCACAATGAAGCACACAGCGCCTTCACAACGAACATGGCGACGGCAGCAACAATACTACAGCGAGAATAAAAGTTACGCCT
>NW_015505201.1:227503-268962 GCF_001515645.1 Sinocyclocheilus grahami | reverse complement strand
ACAGCGCAAAGTTGTAGTATTTCCTCAGCAACCAGCACAGATCAACTCCAGTCATGAAGAAGCGGATATCATCCTCTTTTGGAAGGCCAAACAAAGTAGTTTTGCTTTCACAACGAAGCACACAGCGCCTTCACGACATGGCGGCGGCAACAATACAACAGCGAGAATAAAAGTTACGCCTTCTTTCTTTGCGTGAACATTTGGGAGGCGTTATGCAAATCTTCCCAGATAGTGACGTAGGTATGTGGGGGCGTGTTAGAACAAGCCGTTTTAGGTAGGCATGGTTGACTCTTAACTTTTATAAAGAATATCTCTTTGGATTTGAGACTTTAGTCTTTGCAACTTTACAGATCTTCTTTATGCACCAAGAGCTTGTAACACTCCAAAGAGAAAATTTTAATCGCATCATATGACCCCTTTAATGTACACTGTAAAATCTAATTAGTTGGGCTTACTTAAAAAAAGCATGCAAACCGATTGCCTTGAAAAAACTAAGTAAAGTGAAATAGGAATAGTATGTTGTACTGACAAAAGCTTAGTATAGTTTGCTTGCACGAGAGTTCTAGTAACTAAAAAATAACTGTAGGGGGTACCTGAACCTTTCATTTAGGTTTACTCATGACTTAGTATAGCTACTCACTGACTCTCAGAGTGCATTGCGGCATGAATAAATTATGCAGTTGCTTTGTTTTACAGTTGTTCATTTTGTTTGCCAATTTTACTTGCTGTCTTGTGTCAGTTATGGAAGCCTGTTTCCGCCACTGAATAAAAAAATATAATTCTGTAAGTCATAATAATGAGAAACTTTCTCGTAATAATGACTTAGTTTCTCGAAATAATGACTTATTTTCTCATAATGAGAAACTTCTCGTAATAATGACTTAGTTTCTCGAAATAATGACTTATTTTCTCATAATGAGAAACTTCTCGTAATAATGACTTAGTTTCTCGAAATAATGACTTATTTTCTCATAATGAGAAACTTCTCGTAATAATGACTTAGTTTCTCGAAATAATGACTTATTTTCTCATAATGAGAAACTTCTCGTAATAATGACTTAGTTTCTCGAAATAATGACTTATTTTCTCATAATGAGAAACTTCTCGTAATAATGACTTAGTTTCTCGAAATAATGACTTATTTTCTCATAATGAGAAACTTCTCGTAATAATGACTTAGTTTCTCGAAATAATGACTTATTTTCTCATAATGAGAAACTTCTCGTAATAATGACTTAGTTTCTCGAAATAATGACTTATTTTCTCATAATGAGAAACTTCTCGTAATAATGACTTAGTTTCTCGAAATAATGACTTATTTTCTCATAATGAGAAACTTCTCGTAATAATGACTTAGTTTCTCGAAATAATGACTTATTTTCTCATAATGAGAAACTTCTCGTAATAATGACTTAGTTTCTCGAAATAATGACTTATTTTCTCATAATGAGAAACTTCTCGTAATAATGACTTAGTTTCTCGAAATAATGACTTATTTTCTCATAATGAGAAACTTCTCGTAATAATGACTTAGTTTCTCGAAATAATGACTTATTTTCTCATAATGAGAAACTTCTCGTAATAATGACTTAGTTTCTCGAAATAATGACTTATTTTCTCATAATGAGAAACTTCTCGTAATAATGACTTAGTTTCTCGAAATAATGACTTATTTTCTCATAATGAGAAACTTCTCGTAATAATGACTTAGTTTCTCGAAATAATGACTTATTTTCTCATAATGAGAAACTTCTCGTAATAATGACTTAGTTTCTCGAAATAATGACTTATTTTCTCATAATGAGAAACTTCTCGTAATAATGACTTAGTTTCTCGAAATAATGACTTATTTTCTCATAATGAGAAACTTCTCGTAATAATGACTTAGTTTCTCGAAATAATGACTTATTTTCTCATAATGAGAAACTTCTCGTAATAATGACTTAGTTTCTCGAAATAATGACTTATTTTCTCATAATGAGAAACTTCTCGTAATAATGACTTAGTTTCTCGAAATAATGACTTATTTTCTCATAATGAGAAACTTCTCGTAATAATGACTTAGTTTCTCGAAATAATGACTTATTTTCTCATAATGAGAAACTTCTCGTAATAATGACTTAGTTTCTCGAAATAATGACTTATTTTCTCATAATGAGAAACTTCTCGTAATAATGACTTAGTTTCTCGAAATAATGACTTATTTTCTCATAATGAGAAACTTCTCGTAATAATGACTTAGTTTCTCGAAATAATGACTTATTTTCTCATAATGAGAAACTTCTCGTAATAATGACTTAGTTTCTCGAAATAATGACTTATTTTCTCATAATGAGAAACTTCTCGTAATAATGACTTAGTTTCTCGAAATAATGACTTATTTTCTCATAATGAGAAACTTCTCGTAATAATGACTTAGTTTCTCGAAATAATGACTTATTTTCTCATAATGAGAAACTTCTCGTAATAATGACTTAGTTTCTCGAAATAATGACTTATTTTCTCATAATGAGAAACTTCTCGTAATAATGACTTAGTTTCTCGAAATAATGACTTATTTTCTCATAATGAGAAACTTCTCGTAATAATGACTTAGTTTCTCGAAATAATGACTTATTTTCTCATAATGAGAAACTTCTCGTAATAATGACTTAGTTTCTCGAAATAATGACTTATTTTCTCATAATGAGAAACTTCTCGTAATAATGACTTAGTTTCTCGAAATAATGACTTATTTTCTCATAATGAGAAACTTCTCGTAATAATGACTTAGTTTCTCGAAATAATGACTTATTTTCTCATAATGAGAAACTTCTCGTAATAATGACTTAGTTTCTCGAAATAATGACTTATTTTCTCATAATGAGAAACTTCTCGTAATAATGACTTAGTTTCTCGAAATAATGACTTATTTTCTCATAATGAGAAACTTCTCGTAATAATGACTTAGTTTCTCGAAATAATGACTTATTTTCTCATAATGAGAAACTTCTCGTAATAATGACTTAGTTTCTCGAAATAATGACTTATTTTCTCATAATGAGAAACTTCTCGTAATAATGACTTAGTTTCTCGTAATAATGACTTAGTTTCTCGTAATAATGACTTAGTTTCTCATAATAATGACTTAGTTTCTTGTAATAATGACTTAGTTTCTCATAATAATAACTTAGCCTAATCCCCCCCCCAAAAAAAAAAGACTTACTCTACGCCTGCGCAACGCAAGAGTGACAGCACGCTAGCGCCATCTGTTGGTCAAAGCCATGCAGGGACACCGCAAACATTGCATGTGATGCATGAAAGAGACAGCTAATAAAACTAATAAATCATCGAAATACACATCTATAAATTAAGTTTATATGTGTAATGGCTTTCATTTCTTCATAAAATGCCTTAATTTTGAGAAAGTTTCTCATTATTATGACTTACGGAATTATATTTTTTTATTCAGTGGCGGAAACGGGCTTCCATAGTCAGTAGTAGCACAACAAAAAGATCAAATAAAATGGTTGTTACAATTAATGAAAATAAATGAAATTGAACTGTTACCATTGTTGTGATTCACGTGCTGAATGTTTAAGTCTGTGTGTGACTTTAGCATATTACCACACACTATTTAAGAATTATATAAACCCAATTTTAATCTTCTTAATGTATTCTTAAAGTTCATTGACTAACACAAGCACAAAAAAATAACATATTGATTTAATTAGAAGATAGGTCACCTTCTAAAAGCAACCAATTTATTACTTCTCTTCCCTTGAAGCCAAATTACTCTGCCTTTGCAATGCATTGCTGCATTAACGGGAAGATAATTATAGTAACATAAAGTTCCAAGTTCCCAACCAAATGGAACACTAATCACTATAATGGTGCATAAAAAAACATTTTAGGAAAATCAACATCAATTTATGAAGTTAGCTTATGCGATGTTCTCTCAAATATTTCAGTTGTATTGAAAATTCCGCAATGCATTGCTGCATTAACGGGAAGATAATTATAGTAACATAAAGTTCCAAGTTCCCAACCAAAGGGAACACTAATCACTATAATGGTGCATAAAAAACATTTTAGGAAAATCAACATCAATTTATGAAGTTAGCTTATGTGATGTTCTCTCAAATATTTCAGTTGTATTGAAAATTCAACATTCAAGATGACTTTGGGAAACGAGTGAATGCAACTTGTGAAAGATAACGGCAGACATGGAGGAAATGGGTCTATTAAGACTCTAAAAGTCTATTAAGACTCTTTCTTTTCTTCTTCTTCTGTTATGTTGCACATTAGCAACATATTAGTGCACTGCTGCCTCACTGGTTTATTAATATCATTGGTTCCTTTGTGGCTACTTGAATATTTTAAGTAAGTGTCACTCAAAACAGTAAGAAATTGTTTTATTTGCCTTGAAAGTAGCTGTAACTTAATAAAACCTAGTAAGTATAACAACTAAGTAAAGATTACTAATTAAATCTAAGTAAGGTAAACTATTGGATTTTACAGTGTATATAATTGTACATAATGATTATATTATTTACATGGTACATGGATAAATCAACGTAAACGTCGAACCAACTGATATTAGTTCAGTACATTTCCAAAAACCATCATGTCCAATAAATGAATGAGAAAATGCAAAAGAATGAATGAATGCATGAATGCAAAAAGAACAAATGAATGCAAAATAATGAGTGAGTGAATGAATGAATGCAAATAAATGAATAAATGCCAAGGAATGAATAAATGCAAAAGAATTCACAAATGCAGAATTCATTCATTCGTTCGTTCATTAATTCGGAAAAAATCGCAGGAAGAGCTAATGACAAAGTCTGAAAGAATGACTGGCAGAATGAAAAAATGAAAGAATGACTAAAGGAAAAAAATGAAAGATTAAACGAATGAAAGATTGAAGGAAAGAATGAAATAAAAGATTGTCAGTGAATGAAAGAACAACCGATAGAAAGAGAGAGAGAATGAATAAAAGAATAACTGAATGAAAGACATTTGTACTTTTTGTGAGCTGCTCCGCTTTGATTGTGTTTCCTCAACATTTCAGTTCTTTATTCTGACAAATTAATTGATTTTCCTCTTTTATAGCCCATACAGCTAATGCAAATAAATGAATAAATGCCAAGGAATGAATAAATGCAAAATAATTCACAAATGCAGAATTCATTCATTCGTTCGTTCATTAATTCAGAAAAAATCGCAGGAAGAGCTAATGACAAAGTCTGAAAGAATGACTGGCAGAATGAAAAAATGAAAGAATGACTGAAGGGAAAAAATGAAAGATTAAACGAATGAAAGATTGAAGGAAAGAATGAAATAAAAGATTGTCAGTGAATGAAAGAACAACCGATAGAAAGAGAGAGAGAATGAATAAAAGAATAACTGAATGAAAGACATTTGTACTTTTTGTGAGCTGCTCCGCTTTGATTGTGTTTCCTCAACATTTCAGTTCTTTATTCTGACAAATTAATTGATTTTCCTCTTTTATAGCCCATACAGCTTTTCTTCATGAAGCTGCACAATAGAACAAGGCTGTTGTCCCTGAGAGCTCTTCTCGCATAAGCACCACATAAGGGGAAGGTATTCTGTTATTGACCTGCAGTCATTCTCATGGGAAGAAACCATAGACAAAAGCCCAGGCAGGAGAGCAGAGTGGACAGACCGGATGGCCTCTCTGTAGGCACTCTCAAAATATGACTGCGGCCCTTTCAGACACTGAAGCCGGGTGATGACACATACTTGGCAGACCGAAAAATCTCCCTACTGCCTGTGCTCTTTAGCCCCCCTCTTTTCACTTGTTGGGACAAATAGAAAACAATTGTGCGTTGTCTCAAACTTTTCAGAAGAATATCTGGAACCATTTTTGGCGCTGTTCAAGGGAGCTATGTTTGTTTCGTTAAAATGTATAGACCCTGGATGTACTTGCATTATATGAACGGCTGCTGACGTTCATGCACTTTGGCAGAAAGAATTTCCTCTGTGCGCTAAGCTAATCATGCGTCGAGACTAAGTATCCGTCCGATTCGTAAAGACAGAAAGGCAATCCATGGAATACGGTCACTCCGTAGTAGGTCACTTGTTGCTTTTTGATTCCAGAGACCAGATTCTTTGCATGGTTTGTTTTGCTTTTGACTCGAATTATAAGCCTTTGTTTTGGATGTAGCAAAGCTGTACTTGTCCGAAAACATTGAGGTCGCAGCTCTTTTCACTTGTTGGGACAAATAGAAAACAATTGTGCGTTGTCTCAAACTTTTCAGAAGAATATCTGGAACCATTTTTGGCGCTGTTCAAGGGAGCTATGTTTGTTTCGTTAAAATGTATAGACCCTGGATGTACTTGCATTATATGAATTATGACGAACGGCTGCTGACGTTCATGCACTTTGGCAGAAAGAATTTCCTCTGTGCGCTAAGCTAATCATGCGTCGAGACTAAGTATCCGTTCGATTCGTAAAGACAGAAAGGCAATCCATGGAATACGGTCACTCCGTAGTAGGTCACTTGTTGCTTTTTGATTCCAGAGACCAGATTCTTTGCATGGTTTGTTTTGCTTTTGGCTCGAATTATAAGCCTTTGTTTTGGATGTAGCAAAGCTGTACTTGTCCGAAAACATTGAGGTCGCAGCCTGCTATCGACACCACAGCATTTAAGCTCCTCTCATGGCCACAGAGCTAAATCTTGCTCCCAGTCTGAGGGAACTGGGCTCTAGATTACACAGGACTTATTTTGGATTTCACTTCTCATTAAAGCTGCGGTCGGCCAAAACGTAACAACGTGCCAGTCACGGCAGGGATAGAGCGATAAGCAAACATTCTTTGACAGATGTGGTCACAGTATCCCCGGCACGCTGATTGGACTCTAGATGAAGAAAAGTGGCCAGTTTCGGGATTGCGTGATACTGCCGGTCCCCTGAGAACGCACTCTTGCGTGTAAAAAGGTTCTGTCCCTCTCTACTTTCTTTACAGGAGAGAAGGATCAGCCCATGCCAGAGATTAGCTTTCAAATTATTTGTCTCACTAACACCAATTAGAATCATTCTAGGGAGTCAGACTCCGAAAACATTGAGGTCGCAGCCTGCTATCGACACCACAGCATTTAAGCTCCTCTCATGGCCACAGAGCTAAATCTTGCTCCCAGTCTGAGGGAACTGGGCTCTAGATTACACAGGATTTATTTTGGATTTCACTTCTCATTAAAGCTGCGGTCGGCCAAAACGTAACAACGTGCCAGTCACGGCAGGGATAGAGCGATAAGCAAACATTCTTTGACAGATGTGGTCACAGTATCCCCGGCACGCTGATTGGACTCTAGATGAAGAAAAGTGGCCAGTTTCGGGATTGCGTGATACTGCCGGTCCCCTGAGAACGCACTCTTGCGTGTAAAAAGGTTCTGTCCCTCTCTACTTTCTTTACAGGAGAGAAGGATCAGCCCATGCCAGAGATTAGCTTTCAAATTATTTGTCTCACTAACACCAATTAGAATCATTCTAGGGAGTCAGACTTCCTCGGGGGGCTGTCAAGCCAAATCAGGCAGTAGCTCAAGAATTCACGCACTCGTCAAGCAATCCGAGAGCTTCCACTGTTACTGATATTCAGTTACGATTCACCACCAGAGCTCCAAGTGTTCGTTTTTGATTTACACTTCACGTGAAAGCCGATCTCAGAAGCCCCTGCCTGCTGGGCCTGGCACAGATTTTGTTGTCATGTCTGGGCTTCTGGGTGTCGAGTCTTCAGGCGATGGTGTTTGTTTTCTCTGGCTCACCAAAATATCCAGTAAATTGGCACCTCCTTCCAAATGATTCAGATGTAATTGAACCACAATGGCTCTCGTGTTATCCTTTTGTTTGGAAGGATGAAGATCTAATTTGACGAATGGCTTGAAGAAAATAAAAAAGGTATACCTGAGGGGGAAGAAATCATGAAATTCTGCCAAGAAAGTGAGTGATTCGAAGTCAAGGCAGGGAATTGAAATGTGTCCGACGATGGAGAGCTTTATCTCACGGAGAAATGTAGTTCTCAGAGCATCTGTTTTTCTTGTGGACTCTTACAAGGCAATCGCTGCAATTTCAACACGTCTTGTTGAAAATTTTCCCCTAGACAACCAAGAAGTTGAAGCATGTCCTGAACTAGTTCGTTTTGGCAGTTTAGTCTGTCGTAACATCTCCTCGCTTTTCCCAGTTCCATCTGTTCTCATGGGCGACTGGTAGACAGGCGTACGCTGCTGGCGACACGTAGCAAATGATCAAAGACTTTGGCTCGCTCTACAGTCAGGGATCCATTGCTCTTTTTGCATCATATCTTTCTCTTGTAAACATGTTTCCATTAAACCTTTTGTCTCCATTCTGTGTTAATTGCACGTTCTTGGCGCCATTGCTGTGACGGCTGATTATTCAGTTGCGCTGATGGCGCGTTATCGCACTTGTCACGTATTTCCCGTTGCATATTTTAATTACAGCTTATGTCGTTTCTTGCACTCTCTAAGGAGACTAATTACGCTCGATGGTTCAGCAGCATCTTCAGCAGCTCAGGCATACATTCACGATCACAGGAGGTAGAGGGGGTTTGTTTCACAGCAAGATACCACTGCCTTGGGTTTGAATGACATGGATTTTGGCACGGATGACTGCATATGGAATAACGTAACTGCCTAGTTGCTTTGTTTACACGCGTTTGTGTTGTTTGATTGCCTTGAGGGCTTTCTCTGTCTTGTTGGGCAGCGCAATGCAGGCAGACAGCGTGGGCACAGTGGTGTCTGTGGCCCTCAGAGCATATCCCGCCCTGCCTCCTCCTGTTCCCTGTACAACTCTACGCTTTTATAAGACCTTCTTCAGACATATTTAGAGTCCCAAAGCTTTCTCCCAGGGAGTAAACTGCACATTTATCCTTCCACTCACTCATTCTCTTCTACATTGGTCATCTTCATGCATTTTTCATTCCCCTTAGCTTTTTGTCTCTCAGTTTCTTAGATGGCCAATAGATGGTTTCTGGTACAGTTGGGTTGGTTTGATTGACAGGCATTTGGTACCACTTCGTGCTTGCTTATGGCTTAATAGAGGTCCCTGTCTTTCTGTTGAGCTTTTATTTGTTTTTGGTCAAGGGTGCGGCACATGTCCTCACTTTCTAAACTTTGAGGAAAGTCAGAATCAATGTTCCCACATCTTTCGTCTGAGGATCTGTCTTATTGTGTCCCAGTCAAACCTCACAGGATTAATTACAAGGTCATCTTTGTGTGAGGAATGTTACATTTATTGTTTTAACTGACTGTTATTCCTGAAGAGAATATCATGGAAGAGTTTAATTAAATGGAAGAGTATGTTTAGAGTTAAACAAGTATTTTTGAAGATCTTTTTTAAATATGTTATTGAGTCCTGTCATTCATTTATGTCTGCAACACAAATGGTCCAGGTTGAGTTACATGCCAAAGTTTAATACTTAGTTTTAGTGGGTTTGAAAAAACAATAGTAGTGATGCTTGCCTTACTGAATGACTTCGACAAAGCTGAAAGATTTTGTCAATGTTCAGTTTACATGCAGTTATACTTTCACATATGGTCTCATGTCTGTGATGTGTTTTAGTCATGCCCTCTTGTGATCTTTTGTTAAGACTGCTGTGTTGAAAATTCAGCAAGCTCATACACTAACACAACCAGTGATGTGGTGTAAGGACTAACCCAACCATCACTCTTAAAAGCGATATTAGGGCCTTATAAAATTTTATTTTTTCCCGAATTCAGTTATATTTTTTTCCAAATTCATTTTTTCAAACATTCAGTTTAAATTTTTCTAGACTCTCTTTTAATGGTTAAATTAAAAACAATATCTAATTAATTGAAATCATGAAACTTACACAATGTATTACATGATCATTTTCTGGATTCCATTTGAATGTTTTCATAAAATTAAAAATTATTATTTTTTATTTTTTCAGAAAAAATGTTATGCATTTACATTTTTCTGGTAAATATTTTTTTTCAGGTGAATGTTCCTTTAAAAATTATGTTTTGATGATTTTTTTAGTTTTAGTAGTAATATCATTACATTAAGTAATATATTTCTGTCACAGTTTCTTCAAGTTAAACCAAACTTTTATTTTGATGGGTTGATGTGAAGACCTTTAAGTTTCTGTTTGTATATGATATGACAAGCAGTTCTAGAGATTATGTTCATGTGTTCATGCACTCATATGTTGAGCAGAGGCTGAAAACATAGCGAGCATCACGTGTGCTTTAACAGAGTGTAGAAAAAAACTAAACTCTGCGTCTGTGCCATTCATTCACGCAGAGCGTTCACGATTCATATTAAAATAGTATTTTTGTTGCTTAATATTCACAGACACTAGCCCATATTGCGCTTTGATTTAAATGTACTGACCTACTTTTGATTTATTCATCCAAAATTTGTCAAATTCAGTGACATTCCACATTATACAGTAAATTCCATTTTTATGACTGGATTCCACGATTCCTCATCGCGGAAATTGTAGAGCCCTACAATATACTTGTGCACACTATAGTAAATTAATTGACTTTTATAAATTTTAATCTTAATCTTTCTTTTTCTCCACACAGCCGTGCTATCAAGACCAACCAGGACCTTCTCCTTGAAACGCCTTGGATCAACATCTTCTACGATGACTTCTGGGGGACACTTCTCACCCACAGTGGTAGCCACAAGTCCTACCGCCCGCTCTGCACGCTCTCTTTTCGACTCAACTACGCCCTAGGTGGCATAGATCCCTGGGGTTACCACCTGGTCAATGTGGTTCTACACTGCACCACGACCGCCCTGTTCTCTAGCCTCTCAAGCCTGCTGCTGGGGTCGGGTTGCTGGAGCCTGCTGGCTGGGCTTCTCTTTGCCGCTCACCCCATCCACACCGAGGCTGTGTCGGGCATCGTGGGCCGGGCCGACGTGGGAGCCGCCCTCTTCTTCCTCCTGGCCTTGCGCTGCTACATACACCACTGCTCCCTGAGGACGAGCGGTGCCCATGGATGGAGCTGGACGTGGTTCTTGGGCACCTTGGCGTGTGCTTCCTGTAGCATGCTGTGGAAGGAACAAGGCGTGACGGTGCTGGCCGTGGCTGGCATGTACGACGTGTTTGTCTTCAACAGGTTGAAGCTGCAGCAGGTTCCCGCGCTCTTCCAGAAGGTAAACAGCCTTTATCCACCATTTATAAAACCAGCTGTGTTTTTATACTCGTGTATCTGATTTCCTAAACTCTTGCTGTGTTTGGAGGAGCCCAGTGATGTGTGGATGGATAGTGCATGTGTGTGCTGGTGGATAATTTGTTTAAAAGTACATATGTGGTGTTTGCTTTCCATCAGGATGAAATTTGGAAAACACTTTGGCATGTATGTTCAACTCAGTGAACCGTAACAAACCGTAACTTTTTTTTCTTCTTCGTAACACACTAGAAAAATGCAAGAGCAGAGGGCAATCAAATGAAAATTGGTGTTTATTTGGTGTGTTTACATACATACATCTGGCCAGAGATGTTTGTGTTTTTGCTTGGCAGCACACGATGACCTGTAATTGCGAGAAAATGTTTCTGCACCACATCAAACTTCGGCAACCTTATTGCAACTATGTTCACCTCCTTGATTTGGAGTTTGCTGAAGGCCGGCTCTTTAAATTTAAATGACCCGTTCTGCTTTCTCAAACTACCGTTGATCCGAACCCGTCACGGGTGAAGTCAGTCCCCAGTAAACTCCTGTTTTTAATGAATCCTTTATAATTGGAAAATTTTCGAGTGAGGCCGGAAAAGGCCTGGCTAACGTTCTGAAATTGTTTTATTAACAGCCAGAGTGCAATCGTAACAAATGCTCCTTTAATGACGTCTAATGATGTGGATGCATTGTGTTTACATGAGAACTGTAATTAGCGCGGTGATCACTCATAAATAGCAGCAGTCAGTGAGTGTGTGAAACGAGGTATGGTGGAGAAAGTAAGGACAGGGAAATCAATGATATTAGAAGGATTGCATGCAGTGATGCCTTGCTCCAAGCAACCGACCATCAGGTCGACTTTTGCTCAACCCTGGCTTGTCAAGAGGATTTACCATCGACCGTCAAAACACACTGACATTCATAACCATCAACCAGTCAGCACACACGAAATTGACGTGTGCACAAATGGGACTGAGAATTACAGACCCATTGAACTCACATGCCAGAGTGTAACTTTAAAAAAAAAAAATTATAAATCGAATCGAATTAATGTTTGCATTCATGTTCATCAGAAATAATAAAGTACAATAAAAAACTACTTTTTTATTGTAACTGTTGATATTAAAAATATATTGGTCGCTATTGACTATTTAATTGCCCATGCCTGTTTCTTAAATTTTGTATATTTATATGACCATTTCCATCATGTAACGCTAATTTAAAAGGCTAAAATGAAAATTGTCGTGTTTACTCACCCTTGTGTTGTTCCAAACCTGTATGAGTTCATTTATTTTTTTTAATGTAAAAAACAAGATATTTTGAAGAATTTTGGTAAGTATACAGTTGCCAGTATTTTCTTCCCTACTATGGAAGTCAATGGGTACCAGCAACTGTTTGGCTACCAACATTCTTCAAAATATCTTCTTTTGTGTTTAGCAGAAATATTTAGAAGAATTTTGGTAAGTATACAGTTGCTGGTAGCCATTGATTTCCATAGTATTTTCTTCCCTACTATGGAAGTCAATGGGTACCAGCAACTGTTTGGCTACCAACATTCTTCAAAATATCTTCTTTTGTGTTTAGCAGAAAAATTTAACTCCTACAAGTTTGTAATAGCTCAAGGTTTGCATTCTCTAGGTATTTACCTGTTTTTTCCTTGTTTATCTGTCTGTATTGCTTTGTTTGCTTAATTTAAAAAAAAACAGCTTAAGGTTGAGTATATGATGACAGAATTTCCATTTTTGGGTGAGCTATCCCTTTAAAGTTAATCTTTAATAATTTAATAATACTGTTACATAAACAAATATACAACAATCATACATTTTTCAATCTGTAACTTAAAATTGTGTGATGCATAAATTATTTCCTTATCCATTTAGACAAAATAGTAGTATATTGTTTACAATACAAAATAATATTGGTTATCGTCCATAACATGAAAATAATTAGGCCTATTGCTTTTTGTATAAGCCAATTTCAATATTATCTTCTACCTTCCAGCACCTATAGGTAGCTGTTTAGATTGAGATTACATCATTTATTCTTTTCGAAATGTATTTAAAATAAATGGATGATGTGCATTTTATGTGTGTTAGAGAAAAAAATCGTGCTCATAATGAAAGAAATGCTCCTTAAAAAGGGCAATTTTGGCCCTTAAATTTTCTGACAATGTACATTTTTGTATGGTTTGCGCTTACAAGTGTATTTTGAACCAGTGCTGCTTCACTTCTCATCACAATGGTCTGTGACATGTCAGAGGGAGGCCAGTCTGTGATGCTCTTTGCCTCTGGCTTCTTCATAGACTGCAGCAGACAGGCCCTATGATGGCACATCACTTCAGCCTGGGAAGTCTGGCCTGTAGGTGACAAAAGAGAATGATCTCTCCTATCTGACAGCTCTCTGTGCTCTGATTGACCATCTCCTCTTCAATCATCAGCTCTTCTATCAGCCCCAGCTGTCATTTTAACTATATTAAGCCGTACAGTAGAAATGCTTCGCTCCACAGTGTCAGAGAGCATTCGTTTGTCCATGAGCCCATGTGCTTCACATATCCTTTCCGCATCAGGGTCCGGCTGTGTTTTCACATTGCTGTCATCCAGTTCAACAGTATTAGCACGTTGTCAGAGGCAAATAATTCCAGATTTTCCTCTTTGAGGAGCGACTGTGTCACTCTGACTTACGACAGCTTAGCGTAAAGTAGAGTCGAAGGGGAAGCCAGAATTACTATGTAAACATATAAGCATCAAGATGTCTACGATCCGCAAGCCCAAGGACAAATACCTCTCATCTGCCAGGCGGCGATAATTCCAGAGATGAAAGCTGGATGGGTTTTAGCGAGGAGACAAACTGCTTCGTACATCCAAGGGCCTGAAGACTCATTCGCTATAATGAGACGATAAACTAAACGTGGAGGAATAAACTAAAAAGCACCAGCGTTTAGATGTTAGAGCGCATTCGTCAATGTGGCATAATAAACACGTCTATAATTCTCTTTGCCTGGTGCTGTACATTTGTAATGGCCACTCCTCGTCCATCCATATTAAATGTGTAGGCTTGTATGAGAATAGCGATGTGATCGTAAATTGGGCCGCTTATCTGAGTGTGGTATGCGGTTTATGACATCATCCAATAGCTTTATATCAATACTAAATCATAATGTCTGCTATAAGTAAATGCTCTCTGGGCAGCTGGTCTGGATTCAGGACGATCACTTATGGAGATAGATGGTGCATTCGATTCAATTATCTCAAGTTTAAGAGGGTCTGGTCGTTGTGAGGCTTCAAGTGTTTCTTAGAATCTCCCTGGTCTGCTCAGAATACTCAATTTATTTCCAGTCTTCTCTTGGATGCCACATTTAATTTGATGTGTAAAAATGAGGCTGTAAGAAATGGAAGTTCAGTCTGTTTAATATGCGATATTGTTTGTTGGTTCTTCATCTGAAAATGTCACTTCAAGGCAAAAAAGATTGTGGTTATCATAACATAACCACATGATGACGTTGTGGACAGTTATGTTAAGGACACACAATATTAAAGTTCTGGACAATACCGATAAGCTGTTAATTATTTTTACGGTTTGTGTGATAGATAAATGGATGATTTTAACATTTATGCACTGAAAAAATGGTGTACAGACAAATTTTTAGCATTAGAATTACAAAGAAATAATGTAACAGTGTATTAAACATTACATTTTGAGGTAGAAACACTGAAATAATATTAAGTAAAATGTACTATAATAGTACTTTGGTGTCTAAACAAATTAAAGGTGAAAAACTCAAATTGATTGATTGTGAATTTAGGCATCACAACATTGCATAGTTGAAAAATGTACATGTGTTTTAGATAACAACAAGGTAATCCGTATGTAAAAATATACTATAAATGAACATTTACAATTAAATATTCAACATCAGCCAGTAACGACAAATATAGATACATGAGAAAATCTTAATATCCAATATGGTGCTGATATATCATGCATATGCATCCCTCAATAATGCTAATTTCCAGCTTTAAAATTCACCTGACTCTTGTGAAATAATTTTGATAGATGTATTACCTAAGCTGGGTTCGTTTATAACGGCATGGCTATTTTTCTTCAGCCAATTCAAAAGTGGTGAGAAAAATAGTCATCCAACCTTAACTTCTAGTAGCATTTTTTTATTCTCTTAAATTGTAACCCAGTGTCACAAAGTCTTTTTCCATATCATGATAATCATTCACATGCTAACGCTCTTTTGCCTGGATCGGAGTGTAATGGTCTGGCTACACATTCCTCACACCTCTGCTGTCTCACAGTCGTAATGATAGCCAGACAGACTTATTTGCTGTGAATACGTAATGAGTTCTTTCCTCTCTTTCCATTAGAGTCGTGATTCCATTACCACTGCAAACAGTTGATTTTTCTCTGTTTTTGAGGCTTTATTAAGGCATTATTGTTGAGAAAAATCACACTTGCATTTAAGGAATTCAAAGGAATTGCATTTTTAGAGGAAATCAAAGTATGTCTTGGGTAGCATTTTACTTATGAACTACTGGCATGGTGGAAGTAATTTAAAGCTCTGTTTTAAAACCTAATGAGCTGATTGACTCTTTGCATCCTAATCATGGAGCCTCCTAAATGACCAATTTGAAACACAAAATTCACAAAAAAAACTAAATCCAAACACTGTTTGAATAGGCAGCATGTCTGTTTGGCACACAAATAGTGCTCCATGTGGGATATTTGACTCAAATCATTTGATTCCAATAGAGTTTGACAATATCATGTTGCTAAGCCAACAGTAGGATAAGTAAATATAGGAAATATGCTATGGTGCTTTAGAATTTGTCTGAAACAAGGCATCTTAAGAGGCAGCATATAATTAAGATACCTGCCTATGTCTAAAATGCAGCCTAGGTCAGCTCGCTTGGTTTTAGAGCTGAGCGTAAGTGTGCGCATGTGTACGAACACGAGAAAGAGAGAGAATGAGTTAAGTGCATAAGCGCATGTTGAGTTAACAGGGAGCTGCGATCTAAGCGCCTTTGGCAGCATCTCCCTCCAAAGCTCTTGGGGGATTTTTATTGAGAGTCCTAGTAGAGCTCTAGGATGCTTTTGGTCATTGCTCACCCTTTTAAAAAAAGCCTCCACGCTCACGGCCAATCAAAGTATGCTTGCTGAGATGTTTTACATTGAATACTCGCAGATTGACGTGGATTTTTAAACTTTATCTGTAACCTTTAGTCTAAAATGAAATGAATTTTTAGAGCAGGTCCAATCTGCGTTACAATGAATGTAGGTTTTTAACGTTTAGCACTCACATATAACATTGTTGGCACCGGCAGCAATTGCATTTATGGTGTAATCAGTTTATCTTTATGTGGAAAATGCCGTTTTATTAGCTCATTTTCTGGAACAAGTTAATAGGCTCATTTTCAGTAACAGATACTGAAGTTAGATACAATTAGCGCACCACGTTTGGCAAACACACCTTTCAGAATGAGATCACAATGTTTATTCATCAGCATTAAGCTGTAAAATGTCTTTCCTGAGGACTTGGCAATTTTGCAGTTTTTCCACAGTACAAACGGCATTGTTGGTAAGCTAATAAAGTAAACGTGTGAGGAGCATTGGGACATAATTTGCATGGCTTTGTGCAATACAAAGGAAAAGAGCTGATCAGTTCTTCATCTTATTATAATTGTGTTATAAAGTCAAATCATCCAGTCATAGAGAAATATCTAAAACAACTATTTCATAGTGCAGTTGTAAAACATCAATGACAAGTATACAGTTTAGTATATACTGTAAATAATATATGCAACATGTGAAATAGTGGGTGATAGTCAAAGTCAAAATTATGAGATATTAAGTTATAATTATGAGATAAAATTGAAATATGAGACACTAAGTCTTTGTGATTTAAAAAGTCAAAATTGACTTGCCATAATTTTGATGTTTTATTCTATTAATTATGATTGTCATAATTATGAGATTTAAATTTGAAAATGAGATACTAATTCATAATTCTGAGATTAAAATGTAAAAATTCTAAATCATTTTTACATTAAGTTGATTATGACATGAAAATTTGATTTATCTCAGAATTTCAATTTATGTCAGAATTTTGGCTTTGGATCTCATAATTATGACTTGGTATGTAATAATTTTTACCTTTTTTTTAATCTCATAGTTATGAGGTATGAAATTATTATTTTATTTTTTTCATATGTGGCAGCAATGGGCTTCCATAAACCAGTTATATCATAATATTGTTTAAAAAAAAGTCTTATACATATATTAAAAAAATACATATTTTTATTTAAAAAAAACTATTCTAAAACCACTAAGAAAATCAATGAAAAGTCATTTTGACTTCACCATCACCAAGTAAATGCAATGAGAATTATGCTTTAATTAGGTATGTTTTTACCATCGTTTTCCCGTAAGAGCATTGTGGTATTCGATAAGTCAAGTGGTTTACCGTGTGGGTGGTTCAGTTGGAAGGAAGCCCTGGTATGTCAATGAAGCATGCGTAAAGTTCAGCTCTGGGTGTGTGTGGCTGTGTTTAAGGGAACAGGTGTGAATTCATGACATGGCCTTGTGTGTACACATGGACACGTATGCACATACACACACGCAGATGGTATGCGTATGCTCTAATGCCTTCTGTCAGTGTATGATGAAGTGATGCTCTGTAGGCATCATCCCGTACAGGAGCACCTGCCCACCAGGAGCACAATTATATTGAATTCTTTTGTCTGTTTTTGTCTTGTTTTCTGGTCTCTTTTTACATCAAATTGGAATTTGAATTAAAGAAGATGCTATGCTCTGTGTATGCATATATCTGTGCATATAGGCATATCACCCTTTGCCCTCACTCTTTCAAAAGAGAGAACTATCCAGCACTACCCGTGACATTTAAGAGATAGGAATTCAGAGATGAAGACAATGTGCGAAAAGATCCAAATGCATTTAAATTTCCCTAACACACAGCGAACAGATCAGCATAAAAGGGTGGAGTCTGAGACTAGAGGTGGCACTGGACTCTCCAGTGCCATCGCCACATTGTTTGGACTCATCTGTACAAGAGTTGAAACATCAGTTTAGTTTTAATATCTATATTTGAACAAACATTAGTTAATCCCCAGTGAGAGATGTATTTATTTGTTTTTCAAATTTTTATACAAATATTTTTAATAGCAATAATAATAGTTAATATTTGTATAAATATTTTAATATGATATTGTAAATTTGTTTTACTGATAATAATAATTTTAAATAATTTAAAAAATATATATTTTTTTAATAATAATAATAATTATTATTTTATTTATGTTTTGATACTTCAGGGGTTGCAATAAACTTACAGGGATGTCATCCAAAATAACCAAAGTATCTTCAGAAGTGGAGCAATTTAATAATAATGTTGCATATGTATTTTATTTTATTTTTTATTTTGTTTTATTTTAAAAATGTATTTTATTTTATTTTATATGTGAGATGTGAAAGCAGAGAGTTTGAGATATTACAAGTATTTCTTTTGTACATGTGAAAATGTGTCCTGTATCTCTGCCTTCTCCTTGTCGGTTTTAATTTATGTATTTTCAGCTGCTGTTTAGTTTGCAGAGAGATGCGTGAAAAGCGTTGCAAGGCTTCATTGTTTGTTTTTCCCAGAGTTGTGCGTAAGAGCGCTCAGATCCAGTGATCTGTCACAGCTCCTCTATATAGTGCTCTGTGGTTACTGTGTCTGAGCGGCTCTCTCCTCTGCTGTCTACCCTCAGACTCGAGTTAATGCGTCTGGAAACACGAGACTCGCTCTTCGCACACAAACACACAGCAGTGTAGATGACATATTTCGACCTCCAGATGCTCCGTTGATAATTTGGAGATATCTAGTATGATACAGATGATCATGTGATTGGTTTTGGCTGACCTGAATATCTGACACGCTTGCTTCACCTTTGAATGAACTTATTCAATGTTGCAATAAACACATAATATAGCATTGGCTTTGTTATGACAGGGAGGGAACTTTTTTTTTTTAGGTTTTTGTACTCTAAAACACAAAATCACAGAAAATCCAGTGACTTCAAATCAAATTTTTTCTGTAATGCATGCACAGAATTTATAATGTGTTTATTTCTGAAAAAAATGTGATAAACTACTATAGCACAAAGCTATTTATCTCCTACCAGAGGAGTATCTTATTAACCTAGCGACTGCAAATAAATTACTTGCAGATTAGCTCATTTTATTGTTTCTGCTCATAATCTCTCACTCCCTAATTATCAATTAGCATTATGCTCAGCCGACTCGCCCACTCATGTAATTACTCGTTCAGCGAGCAGAGCATCTGGAGGTCGAAATTAGATTTGTGACCTTCATCTAAAAACCTGCACGAAGAATCAAGGCCATGCTGATGTGATGTTTGCTGTGAAATGTTTCTATCTTTATTGATCGTGTGCTGCATTGCTCTGCAAATCCAGATGGTCCTTGAGGTGGCGTTTTTAAGGGCACTTCTCACACGCAGCATCTTCCTGAAGGCGGTGCTGCCATTTTACATTTCTTGCTTTAGCTAAATGGCACGATCGTTGAACCATGCATCCATTTGGCTGCATTCAAGGGAAACATGTTCGGGGGTTGCACTTTAGTTTGCTTTTTTTGTCTGGCTTAAAACTGCTTTTAGGAATTTGTTTACTCGTAAAGGGGCCACATGGTGCACTTTTGTAGCATTTTATTTTTCCCCCTAAAATCCACTTATAATGTTAGTCAAGGTTCTTGCACAACAAAAAAAATGATGTTGTACATGACTATTTCCCACCTTACCTTGATATATATATATAATATTTGACCAACAAATCGGCATGTTAGAATGATTTCTGAAGGCTCACGTGACCCTGATGACTGGAGTACTAATGCTGAAAATTCAGCTTTGCATCACAGGGATAAATGACATTTTAAAATATATTAAAATAGAAATATGTTATTATTATAAAGTGTATAATTATATTTCATGGTATTAACATTTTTACTGTACTTTTGATTAAATAAATGCAGCGTTAGTGAGCTTTAGAGATTTAAAAAATCTAAATTTTTCCAAACTTTTGACTGGTTGTGTACATAATACAATTGAATGACTGTAAATATCACTGGAATTAAAAATTAGCGCTTATACTGCACTTAAAAATTTGCGCTTATACTGCACTGTACAAATAGTTTATTCGAGTTATTATAGAGACCAACTGTAATGAATTCTAAATGACCTTTTTAATTTCCATAAAAGCATCTGGGGTGCATGGGGAGGAAGTTTTGAGTTCTAAAAGGCTATGTATAGCTACATAGTAATTGCGAACTATTTAATTTCAAATGAGCAAAATGAATCCTGGTTTTCAATTTGATGTCCCCTTTAATACAAAGACCTTCATCACTGCAGCAGCAATCAGCTCTCTGTAATTTAAAGAGACCACCTATGATCTAACTTAAGTGAACTTTTGAGTGTGTAAACTAAAAGGTTTAATTTAATGATTGCTAAAGGTTCAGATTAAGGCCTTTTTTCTAAGGGCTCCACAGATCTCTTAGCTACGCTAAGCACTCATTTCTATAAAACCAAGAGGGAGAGGAGAAATATGAATTTGTGTTCATTATCATAACAAAGAGGCAGTTTAAACAGTGTGATTAATGATCACAGGGACGTCTGCGGGGTAAACCTACTCTTTCATTTCACGTGTGTATATTTTGTTGTTTATGCTAATGTGCACAAGAAGAGGTTGTATTCTCTACAGCTGTTTTCTCTCATCTTTTTTTTCAGCCCTTCTCTAGTTCTCACAGCATTATTATAGTCTTTTGAGTTTTGTGGACGTGTCCCAATCACTTGCTTTTGTACCACTTCATAAAACCATATGTAATAAAGAGGAAGCTTCTGCAGTTGCCAAGCAGAATCTTTCATTTAGCTTGATTTTTGTTTACAAATTTGGTCACGAAGATCCGCTTCTGACTTGATCCAATCCATAAACAACATTTAGTCGGATGTTACTGAGAAAAATTAAGAAATTTGTTGAGAACACTCAAAATGTCAATTTTCATTGCAACTTTCCTCAGTAGATCTTTCTTTACTGTGCAGTATTCTGTATGTTGTGAGTAGGCCTAATCTTGGTCCGCTTCGCATGTCTTTGTTGTAGCACATTGGAGTTATTAAAGTGCTGCAGCAGAACCATGAAGCATCTACTCATGACATGAATGCTAATATTGTTTAGAGTGGAACGACTCCATTTTTCTGTAATGTCAGAGTTGGTTGCCACTTTAGCTGTATTTCAGCGCTGTGATGTTTTTGTACTGTAGAGCTGTCGTTCTGATTTAGCTGTAATTCTGCAGCAATGTAGCACACATGACAAAAAGAGAACAATGTGAGATGAATATCATTTCTTAGAAGTATGCTTGAACACATACAGAAAAGTTTACCCAAACTGAATGCTAATATTGTTTAGAGTTGAACGACTCCATTTTTCTGTAATGTCAGAGTTGGTTGCCACTTTAGCTGTATTTCAGCGCTGTGATGTTTTTGTACTCTAGAGCTGTCGTTCTGATTTAGCTGTAATTCTGCAGCAATGTAGCACACATGACAAAAAGAGAACAATGTGAGATGAATATCATTTCTTAGAAGTATGCTTGAACACATACAGAATAGTTCACCCAAACCTAAGTGTAAAGCGCTCTTGTATTATTTGTTAGTAGTAGAGGCTGTAACAAGCTAAGATGCTCTGAGAGGAAGCCAAGAATACAGGAAAACACCACCCAAAAAAAAAAAAAAAAAAGCTGTGAAATGTTTTATTATTCCCACACTCTTCCATTTCCAATAATAGTCTCTGCCTCATTTATATTTTTTTATTATTTCCATGTTTTCTCTCTCCGTATCTTTTTGGCAGACATTTGCCCACAGAAGCAGGAGTTGCTCTTTTATTTTGCTTTTCTCTTGCTGCTTATAATTTCCAAATATAGTGTTGTTTTAATTACAGACTGGGACTAGTTGTCTCTGAGGAGTACATTTCTGTTGCACAGTTTTACTTACGGATTTTAATCCTGTACGAATCCCTTGTCAAATACTGAAATTTCTTGTTCCAGATTCAATATTGATTCTGAACTTTTTCCAGTTTTCTGGGTAATGATGACGAGGTAATGATGCTCACATTAAGTGACCCCTTCCCTTAATTATATACAGGAATGTTATAATAGCATCGCACAGAAATCTTGATTATTTCAGTGGGTTTCAATACTCATTGAAAATAAATGGATAAGTGCATTTTACATATCTTCAGAGTTTTATTTTGATTTTCAATCCTTAACTTCTATACAAAACACTAGTTGGTGAAAGGAATAGTTCACAAAAATGTATATTCTCTCATCATTTGCTTGTTATTCCAAACCTGTATGACCTGCTTTTTTCCCATATTAATGAATGTAAATGGTGACCACAGTTGTCGGTGGTCTCCATCCACTTCCATTGTATTTAAAAAAGGCAGTCTTACATGGTTAATAGTATAAAAATAGCCAGATTGAGTCTTGTTTTGTGTCTCACAGGACGAGTCTCAGAGGCAGAAGTCTTTGTACTGTAAGCCCTAATGTAAGCCGTGGGCCGAAATAAGCCTTTGTTTGGGTTGTAGCTGCTGACTGGTTAATTTATTGTTGCCTGTCCCCTCCGGTCCAGCACTGGTCTGGCTGAAGATGGAGTGTGGTGTTCAGGAATCCATAATTTCCTTAGAAAGGCTTTTAAAGCTATGTCTTATGGGAACTTTTTGCATGTTCAGGTTCTTTATATGTACTTAGCGCTAAGAAACAGTTGCTGGGAACATAAAGTAAAGCGCAGTATGACCTCAAGGTGGCCACATGCATGTACACAAACAGGCTGCCATATACCACAGCTTGTCATATGGCACTCAATCACATCCAACGTGTTTTCTTTGGTCAAGCGCAGCCAGTGTAAACAGCCGTGGATTTGCTATATGTTGATGCAGCGACAAGGCTGGAAGACATTATAACCTACACAGCAAAATCACAAGTCCATGTTCGTTTCACATTATTAGTTTCGGAGAGCTCTGCTGACGGTGCACAGGAGGTCTCACTCCACACCACAGTCCATCCAAACTGCCTTACTGAAAGTGCTAAGTTGTGAAGCTGCAAAAAGACCGAAAGTAGTTTTACCTGAGGAGATAAGGTTAGTTAAATTGGTGTTTCACATATATTTTTCTCACACAACCTCAAAAAACACACACAAAAAAAACATTTATTTTTCATCTAACTCTGTTCCTCTGAGAAATCAAATTTAAACCGGATATGAAGGTGTGTGATTGCTTTATATGTATTTTTACACTTCTCATTAATTTTGGCCTCCGTTGTTCCTCATCTTAATTAATACTTATTTTAATTAAATATGTAATGTTTTAGTCATATTTTAAATCACATTTATGTTCATATTCCCAAAAATTTAACTTTTCATCTCTTTTATTCGCACTTATAAAATTCCACACTTGAATGATTTTCTTTCTTCTGTGGAGTATGAAGATCTATTGATAGGTCCAAAACAACATTGGCACCCAATAACAGAAAAAATATATATATATTGGAAATACATCTGAAAAAACGGGGTTGTCTTATATTCAGGGTCTAGATTTTGACATGCCAATAATACACCCACTACAAAAGGTGGCGCCCAAATACGCATAAAACAAGTGTGCCATGAAATACGTAAATGCATGTTGTAAAGATCGCGACCAAACTCCCTTTGTGATTTTAAAACGTAAGACAGTACCCAGATTTGACCACTGTAAGATTTAACTTCTACTGTTAATAAGATTTTGGTAGGCTACTATTAGATGGATAGCCTAAATGTCCTAATTCAGATGGGCTACCTGTTTTTTTTTTTTTTAATGGTATATCAAAAACTGTATATTTTTTAAATGTGATTGTTGGTACATTTTACCAGTTTTTACCATACTTTCAAAACAAAAAATAAAATTGGAAAAATATGCAATATGAAAATAGTTGAAGACAAAATGTGTTTTACTGAGAAAAAACAAGATTTGGTTTTTAAAAAGCCTTTTTCCAAAAGGTACATCTGGAAAAAGGGGGGTCGTCTTATATTCGGGCCAATACGGTAAATAAAATGCCCTCTTTTGTTCTACAAAATAAAGAAAATGCTACACAATTTAAATTTTTAGATGAACCATCAATTTTAAAAATGACTACAAAAATCTCAATCTCATTCAAATCAGTACATGAAATCACAGATGTCTTGTGTTAATAATTTTAACTCAAATGCCATTTTGGAAACGTGTCCAGTCTAAGGCTACGTCCACACAAAGCCAGAGTTTTCCCTATCCAATCTTTTTTTTTCCCCCTCGTCTCAAGAAATATCTGCATCCACACGAAACCACAAAACCGACACAAAACGATGTAGTATACATGCCAGACCAGTATCTGGCGCTGTCATTTTGCAACAGAGATGCACTAAAAACCGGAGAAGAAAATTTGGACTATGCGCATAAACCTTGCGCGTGGTATACAAACGAACATGGAACAATACATTTATTGATCTGTGTTAATGTTAGTTAATAAAAATACAATCATTCCGTGTTTGTTCATGTTTTTGTTGCTGTTACGTGACATAGAGGTGTCTGACTAGGGGCGAAACGTGGGCTGATGACGTCATCGTTTCAGAAAATATGCGGATTCACTGTCCACACGAAAACGCAAGGGTGGCGTTTTCAGATTTACCTACTCTGGGACCCGGTTTCAAAAAATATCGGTTTCACTCTCCCAAAACGCCGGGTCCATGTGGACGAAACGCCTATACCAGGGGTGCCCAAACTCGGTCCTGGAGGGCCGGTGTCCTGCAGAGTTTAGCTCCAACCACAAGTCCATGTTCGTTTCACATTATTAGTTTCGGAGAGCTCTGCTGACGGTGCACAGGAGGTCTCACTCCACACCACAGTCCATCCAAACTGCCTTACTGAAAGTGCTAAGTTGTGAAGCTGCAAAAAGACCGAAAGTAGTTTTACCTGAGGAGATAAGGTTAGTTAAATTGGTGTTTCACATATATTTTTCTCACACAACCTCAAAAAACACACACAAAAAAAACATTTATTTTTCATCTAACTCTGTTCCTCTGAGAAATCAAATTTAAACCGGATATGAAGGTGTGTGATTGCTTTATATGTATTTTTACACTTCTCATTAATTTTGGCCTCCGTTGTTCCTCATCTTAATTAATACTTATTTTAATTAAATATGTAATGTTTTAGTCATATTTTAAATCACATTTATGTTCATATTCCCAAAAATTTAACTTTTCATCTCTTTTATTCGCACTTATAAAATTCCACACTTGAATGATTTTCTTTCTTCTGTGGAGTATGAAGATCTATTGATAGGTCCAAAACAACATTGGCACCCAATAACAGAAAAAATATATATATATTGGAAATACATCTGAAAAAACGGGGTTGTCTTATATTCAGGGTCTAGATTTTGACATGCCAATAATACACCCACTACAAAAGGTGGCGCCCAAATACGCATAAAACAAGTGTGCCATGAAATACGTAAATGCATGTTGTAAAGATCGCGACCAAACTCCCTTTGTGATTTTAAAACGTAAGACAGTACCCAGATTTGACCACTGTAAGATTTAACTTCTACTGTTAATAAGATTTTGGTAGGCTACTATTAGATGGATAGCCTAAATGTCCTAATTCAGATGGGCTACCTGTTTTTTTTTTTTTTAATGGTATATCAAAAACTGTATATTTTTTAAATGTGATTGTTGGTACATTTTACCAGTTTTTACCATACTTTCAAAACAAAAAATAAAATTGGAAAAATATGCAATATGAAAATAGTTGAAGACAAAATGTGTTTTACTGAGAAAAAACAAGATTTGGTTTTTAAAAAGCCTTTTTCCAAAAGGTACATCTGGAAAAAGGGGGGTCGTCTTATATTCGGGCCAATACGGTAAATAAAATGCCCTCTTTTGTTCTACAAAATAAAGAAAATGCTACACAATTTAAATTTTTAGATGAACCATCAATTTTAAAAATGACTACAAAAATCTCAATCTCATTCAAATCAGTACATGAAATCACAGATGTCTTGTGTTAATAATTTTAACTCAAATGCCATTTTGGAAACGTGTCCAGTCTAAGGCTACGTCCACACAAAGCCAGAGTTTTCCCTATCCAATCTTTTTTTTTCCCCCTCGTCTCAAGAAATATCTGCATCCACACGAAACCACAAAACCGACACAAAACGATGTAGTATACATGCCAGACCAGTATCTGGCGCTGTCATTTTGCAACAGAGATGCACTAAAAACCGGAGAAGAAAATTTGGACTATGCGCATAAACCTTGCGCGTGGTATACAAACGAACATGGAACAATACATTTATTGATCTGTGTTAATGTTAGTTAATAAAAATACAATCATTCCGTGTTTGTTCATGTTTTTGTTGCTGTTACGTGACATAGAGGTGTCTGACTAGGGGCGAAACGTGGGCTGATGACGTCATCGTTTCAGAAAATATGCGGATTCACTGTCCACACGAAAACGCAAGGGTGGCGTTTTCAGATTTACCTACTCTGGGACCCGGTTTCAAAAAATATCGGTTTCACTCTCCCAAAACGCCGGGTCCATGTGGACGAAACGCCTATACCAGGGGTGCCCAAACTCGGTCCTGGAGGGCCGGTGTCCTGCAGAGTTTAGCTCCAACCCTAATCAAACACACCTGAACCAGCTAATCAAGCTCTTACTAGGCATGCTAGAAACTTCCCGGCAGGTGTGTTGAGGCAAGTTGGAGCTAAACTCTGCAGGACACCGGCACTCCAGGACCGAGTTTGGGCACCCCTGGCCTATACGATACAAAATGTATGTGTATACAGCTACACGCGTCTCCGTGTGGACGGGGCCTAATATGTGGCTTAATATGCTAGAGTTGTCATTTTCAGAGTGGATTGGGGTCACGTGGTCCATTAATTAGCAGTTTTTTTTGTTTTTTTTTTGCAGAAAGTTCTCCTTGACCTTAGTGACCTCTGAAAGGGATGAATCAGTATCTTGTAGCTGCCACTGAGGATTGTAGACACACAGAACATGCTCGCCGAACCATTCAGGCTAAATAAACAACAGCGATTTAGGAAGCAGAAGTTTATGCTAGGAGGTCTCTCTGTGGCTGCACTCAATACATTTTTCACAAGGAGCAATTTTGAGTTTGAATAGATTGAGGTTTCTCAATCTCATCACTTTATTTACATTTCAGATTTTCCTCTTTTGTGGTTAAGCTTTATGTTTTTGGGAAATGGTGATGCATAGCTGCAAGGCATTTCTTTTGGCTACCCTGGAAAGCTCGAATACATTGGCACATAGGCCTAAAAATCCTTCAAATGTCATTCTTCTCAGTCTATGATCAAATCGGACTGCTGACCTGGCTGAAATACCAAGAACAGTTTAGAAAGCAAGCAAACCCAAGGCCAAAATAATTTCATCTTCAACTTTTTGATCCCCTTTGTGCTTTCCACAGTTATGGCCTTGCTAGGTAATAAATGTCTCTCTTTATTTGTTAAATATAACGTTTCATATTCGCATCGGCTTGAAGGCAAGCTCTGCGTGACTCTATACCTGCAATTCAAAGATTATTACTTTCATGTGATAAATCTTCATATCCTAATCATCCATTATTATTTTCTTGCAAGTACTGCATTTCTGTTCTGCTTAGCATTTCACAGCAGGGCAAAAAAGAACTCAAACATTCACCTTGAGAATTTAGATATCTGTTTGCCGTTTGATTATGAAGTTTGTTACACTTGGCGTATCAGTAGTACCAGCTTATCTGAGCACATTCCCGTTTGAGCTGGAATGATTACTGTAGGACTGCGGCCATCTGGAACACTGGCACATCTTCAAGTATGGAAATCTTCAAACGTCTCACCAAACCAAGGCCAAACAAACATTGCTATTTTATTTTTTTTACTATTACTTTTTTCATTGATTAATGTTTATCTAAATTAAGACACTAATTAAAGAGGGTAAGTAAAGGAATTTAAGGGGTTTTGTTAAGTGTCCATCAGTTTAATCAAACTGATACTGGAAGAACGTTAAGTTGTAAATCATTTTAAATGTTGTAAGTGGGAAGTTTGTGGTGTAGTAGCTGTCATTTATTTGCAGTTGTTTAGTTAAGATCTTGCGTTCTAGTTTCTGTAAGTAGAGCAGCAGTATAAGTAATGCAGTATTACAGGCCTTATAAAAGTCTAATTTGTCAAATTTCAGGCTAAGAAAATGCTGGAGTGTGGGTTCCTCTGCTGATTCCATAGCTGTGGCTCATGGAGAATTTGCTGAGAGTGAGACATAATAATGCTCTGGCATTATATCGCCGCCTTTTTGTGCTAAAAGACAATTCCAAGGGTGTTTCCCCACCATAATCATATTTAGACAAAACATTTAAATAGTTATTGGTTGTCTGATTTCAATGGAACATTGAATAGCATTTTGCATTCTTGCTTGCTTTCTCTCAATTTCTGTCTTTGTGTGTTGTGTGACATTTCGGTCCCTCATATTTATTTTATTTATCTTATCTCAGCTTCTGCTGCAATAAATGTCTCTCAAGTAAATGTAATTCCTGTTTATCTTTGCTGCTGCCTTTCTTTGCCAAATTGCTGATGGCCTGTCACAAAACTGTTAAAAAACTGAAAGTCACAAAGCTGTGGCCTAGTGGTTAGTGCACGTAATCCAGTACGTTGCACTATGAGTTTCTAATTGTTTTCCTTTTTATTCTAAATATTAGGGCAGTATACCGGTTCATACCGAATACCGGTGTTTATTTTTGTTATGATATGAATTTTTTAAATACCGCAATACCGTATGCCGCTTAAACAACGTTCGGAACGTGACACTGTTTGAAAGGGGTCCCTTTTCACTGTTGCACTGTGGTGAGGGAACAGCTGTATGTGTTACTAAGCGTGAAAGTTCCGAAACTGAAGCTGTAGAACTAATAGAACGTGATGACACAGAAGAACTCATCCACAAAATCCACATTGACCACCACAAATATCCACCGCCCCCCGCCATCAGCCCCCGCGAGCTGTGGCCTAGTGGTTAGTGCACGGAATCCAGTACGTTGCACTATGAGTTTCTAATTGTTTTCCTTTTTATTCTAAATATTAGGGCAGTATACCGAATACCGGTGTTTATTTTTGTTATGATATGAATTTTTTAAATACCGCAATACCGTATGCCGCTTAAACAACGTTCGGAACGTGACACTGTTTGAAAGGGGTCCCTTTTCACTGTTGCACTGTGGTGAGGGAACAGCTGTATGTGTTACTAAGCGTGAAAGTTCCGAAACTGAAGCTGTAGAACTAATAGAACGTGATGACACAGAAGAACTCATCCACAATATCCACATTGACCACCACAAATATCCACCGCCCCCCGCCATCAGCCCCCGCTTCTCACACACACGAGCGCGACTTTAGCTCTAGATGTAGTAACTTTCAGACCCTTTTAGCGTCTTTTTTCCATAGAATATTCATACTGACAAACCTAGAGACTTTTTTGGATAAACCTTAGCTATGGTTCGTTTGGAAGATTTCGTCAGTGCTGTTCCGAGGTCTGACTTTCCCGGAGAAGTGTCACCTCTCTTGGCGCCTGTTCTGTGCAGTGAGCGGCAGAGAAGCAGCACATTCAGTTGGCCGCACCGCAGCAGACTCCTCAATAAATGAGTACAAAACAGCGTTTCCTAGCACCTGTCTAATCTGGAATTATAAATATGAGCGTAGTTCGTCTGTTAATATCACATGCACTTTTTTGTTTGGTGTTTTTTTTAGTTTGTTACTCAGACGCAGGCAGTGCGCTGCATGAGACAAAAAAGTAATATAGCCAAAACAACCGCATAGCCGCTCTTTGGTGTAGATGCATGTTGATTTTATCAGACAATGCAGCGATTATAAATGAGAGTGACTCCTGGTTAACATGTATTAAAATGGGTCGTGTTTAGTCACTATTTAGTGTGGTATTTTTTGACAAAATTCACTCACCATGACAGTAAAATAGGGTATTCTAAGTCAATATACTGCAGTATTTCCTCTCTCAATCAGTAGAAAATATGGTTAACACCCCGTCATGCATGAAAAAGAAATACCGTCATGTACAGTGAAACCGGTATAATTTAGAAAAATACCGTGATATAAATTTTTGGTCATACCGCCCAGCACTACTAAATATAATTTGCTAATTTGTTCCAAAACTGATCTGATTTAGCCAATTAAAATTAAACTTTTTTTCCACTGATGTTTAATGGTCAGGTCACGTCTTCCAGACTCACAGTAGCTCTCAGGTATAAACTGCTGGTTTGTGTCTTTATCCCAGTCATTTTCCTTCTATATATATTTTAAGATCATTTTCCAGATGATTTACCTTAAGATTATAAATGGTATACATCGAAAATTTGAATGTAGAAATTGTTGTAAGGTCAGACATTGGCTCCATGAATCTTTAACGGTTTGTCGTCTGAGGCTGAGCTAAGTAAATCATCTCCTGTAGCTCTACACTTGTCTTCAGGCCCAAAGTTGCAGATTCATTTGAAAAATCTCATTAAGAGCAGCGGATTACTAAGTGCAGACTCGGATGGCTTTTATCCGTCGACTCTGCTCTCCCCAAATCCCTCATGGTCACAGCCAATTTACTCATGAAGGAAAGTCAAATATTTAACACCACCCTCTTCTATCAGTCATGTAGGTTAAATCCGAGTGATGAGGCACACGTTAGCATTCAGGAGATGGAAACACTGACTTGTGAGAAAAGTCCTTACTCTGAAACTTTGAGGAAAGCTAAAAATATTCTGGTAGATGGGCAATGTGCACATAATGTGAGAGCGGCTTGTTGGTTTAAGTGAATTTTAAAAGCTAAATCCGGATATGGCATCTTGGCTATTGGGCTGTTTTTTCTTGATCCGTTAATAACTGTGCTCAAAACAGCTTCAGAGCAAATATTCAGCTCGTTGAAGCTGAAGCGCAAATCTCACAGGGTGTTTGCTCTGGCAGAATGGCTTAGATGTTTTCCAGTCATGTGCTTGTTATTTGTTTGAGAGGCTGGGTATTGCAGGATTTTGATTTCGGTTACCTGTGGATGGAGTAGATAAGAGTTCTAATGAATTTAGTTTTTGTAATTATGGTGTTTTGTAATTATTGCGTTCTCCTTCATTTAGCAGCTAATTTAAACCTCCAGGCATATTTGTTTTTTTTTGCATAATTTAAGTGCTACATCAAGGCATACTCCTCTCCATTTGAATATTAAATATTCAAATGCAAACAGAAAATTAATCATGCATCATAGTTGAGACACTCAAGGATTAGAAATGCACAGCATATATTTTATTTTGTTTTAATTTAAATTTAATATTTTGTTATTATTTCTTTCTATTTTTTGATGTACAAAACTGGGTATATTTTTGTATACAAAACCGCTATCGTTTATTTATTTGTTTATTTATATATTTCAATGTTTTAAATTATATATTTTTAATAACAGCCATGAAAGTAGTGGTAACATTAAAAAATATATCGACTAATTACCAAACTTTTTTGGTGCACAAAACATACATAGTTTGAGAAAAGTAACAATGACTTTTTTTTACCTTTCTCATTTAGTAAAAAAAAAAATGTTTGAGACAGAATCCAGAGCTTATTGAATTTTTGGCAAGCTTCTTTCCATCCCAAATGTCCTGGAAAAAATTGCTGCCAAAAATGATTTTCTTCCTTTCACTTTTCTTTTGAATTGGTCTGTTGTGTGCTTTATCTCCACGGATGTTATCCTCATATGCCTGTTTCTAGTAGTTTCATTTCAAACTGATGGAGAGGAACTGACAATGGGAGGAATGGAGAAAGCCTCCATCCCCCCCTACCAGGCAGTGTTAAACCACTTATTTCAAGACAAACTGGATTATAGACAAAAAAAAAGACAAAAGCTATATTCCACATTGGGCTGCAGAAGGCCTGACATTGAAAACGTAGGCCGTATTATAAAGATGGACACTTCTTGTTTATGTGGGAGATGATGGAGATAGAGCCAAGCACTAAAATCTCTCTCCATCTGTGGCTGGTGGTCGTTCTCTAAGGGTTTGGTGTTATCAGATTTTGTTCTTCCTTTCTAGTTGGTTTTCTGTCTTTGTGTCTTGTTCTATTCTTCTGCTTAAGCTCTAGAGGAGCGAATGCCGCTTCAGGAAGATGAACATAGCGTACAGAGAATTGATTTCTTTTTACTGTGTGATTAGTGTTTAGAGTCCATTCTTTTACGGTGACACGTAGACATTCAAATAGCAACGTCTTCAGTGTGCACGCATGGATGCGGTTAAGTCCACTGTGTTTTACACGGTGCCAGATACTACGCAGACTAGAAGTGACAATTGTTGTTTGTCTGATGGCCAGGTAGTGTGAATAAAAGATTTTTACTATGTGTTTGTGTTCTTAAATTCTCTCTTCTGTTTTTTTCCACACAGCCTGAGGACGTTTTCGCTTGGTTAACCGCTGCCACATTTAGTCCAGCATTGTGCATCAAGTACACTTCAGATACAATGAGGCAAACACATTCCTGCTTTCTCAAATGTGGTGTCTTGTTGTGAGAATTGGAAGATTTTTCCCAAATAGAAAAGTTAACATGAAACTATATTTTAGAGTGAAATGGGATGTTCAGTGAGACTAGGGATGTAACGGTATGAAAATTTCATATCACGATTATAGTGACCAAAGTTATCACGATTATCAATATTATCACGGTTTTGTTCAAATTAGATGAAAACGTTCAAAAAGAACTGATACACACACTGAAAACATTTCAAAAAGTTTTATATTTGAAAATCAACAAACAACAAATACAATTAGCAGCTATATGCACTTTTTTTTAGCAAAAACATTAAATTAACATTAACATGAAGCCCTAATAATAATAATTCATGAGAGTTCCAAATGCTTATACGAGACTGTAATACCCTGCACCCTACATAGAACACACTTCAAGGGCTCACTTCTGTTTGGAAGTCGCCCCATGTCTCTTGTATCACCACAGAGGCGCGGACGCGCTCTCTCGTTTCATTCAAATGCAGCTTGCTGTCTTGCGTCTCAGTTTTTGATTGTATTGAAAATTAAATCAGAGGAATTTAGTATTAATACTACTATAATTTTGCTGTAGTGATCATATTGTCCTGATGATTGTTTTGTACACTGTTCATAATGGATTTATAAGATTTCAAAACATTAATCTCTATTCAATATTTCATATCCCCGTATTTATATATTATTTTAGGTAAACAAAAAAAATCAGTGTAAAAAGTTAACTATAAATATACAATACATTATCCCTTAAATGTCAACCTTATAGTTTGAACGTTCGTTCGTCTTGGCTCAAAGCCACTTGCTGAGAACTTTTCTTCTCGGAAGCTTTGCGTTAAACAAGTGAGATAACGAAATATTTCATCTCCAATCAATATTTTTTGTCCAATTATTTGCCCAGTTAGTTTTGGTATTGAGGTAAAAGTTACCTTGCATTCGCTATATAACAGTGGGTGGTGGTCACGAGGATTGCTGAGCAAATTTGATGCGTTTCCCCCTTTTTCAGCTACTTTCTTCTTGCAAGATCGGCAGACAGGGTGACCGTCCTCGATTAAATTGCCTTCAGGACTCTTGTAAAAGCCAAAATACTACCAGACCCCACCGATTTGGTCCTCTTAGATGGCTGAAAAATCTCCCGAGCGCTGTCACTGCCTTCCGCCATTTCCTCTCATGCAAAAAAACAACAACAACACTGCATGCTGCTTCTGCGTCAGACTGAGGCTGGCTGGACAGGATTTACCGCGAGTTTTTAAAATTGCGATAGTCAAACACGGTTTTGATGATAATTAATTACATTTTAAACTGTAATACTAACCGTCAGGGCATTTTATCGTGATTTATCGTAAAACCGGTAATCGTTACATCCCTAAGTGAGACTTTATCCACTGGGACTAAATTATATAAGTAAATTAATCGGGAATCATGATAATTTGCATTGCATACTATACCTGAATATAGGTTTGCGAAAATGTGCAAGTAGCCAAAAAGAATTGGTTAACATTATCCAGTAGTTTTAGTAGCTAGTAGCTTTTTTGACATGAATGAGAACAGAAAGGAAAGTGGAAAAAGAAAATTTCAGTGGAAATCAAGTTTATTATTTCAATTAAATATTATGAAGACAGTTTGATTTTATGCACTGATTATGTACATAATTATGATGATTATGATGATTTATGTAATCATGTACTCATAAGTTGTGTTCTGTAAGATCAGTGTGTTAAAAATGTGATTTAAAAACGGAGTAAATTTTGATTTCTCTTTGGCATAAACAACAAAAAATGTCATTCTCAGCACATTTCACTACCATCATTTGACATATTTCAAGTAAAACGCAATATTACAATAGTATACATAATGTTACATCACCCATACAACAAAAACTGTGTGAACTTAAAACAAGTGTCAAAGGCAGAGAAAGTATTTACATTTTGATGAAATAATTTGAAAATAAGATGGTTTTGAATTATTAATTATACATAATATCAGTAATCTGTGGTATTAAAAACATTTATAGTTTTGACATATTTTTTTCATTTTTAATATTTTACATTTTAATTTTAGTTTCTTTTAGTAATTTAGTTTGAACTTCTGTAAGTGTGTGTGTGTGTGTGTGTTGTGCACTTAATTTTTAGTCATTTTGTTTGTGCTTTTGTAAACGTGTGTGTTTGTTTATTTATTTATTTATTTATTTATTTATTTATTTATTTATTTATTTTAGTATTTATTTATTTTAGCTTTATTTCCATTAACACAGTCTAATGATAATAACCTTACCAGGAACACAATTTTGATTTCATTTTGAAATATAGTATTTTGTACATGCATAGTATCTTCTGAGAGTGCACACACACACAGATTGAAACCTACACAAATCCCAGGGTCTATGTGTTTTGGCTCCAAACCTGCAAGTACTAAAAACTCCTGCTGGTTCTCGAGAGCCTGTGCAGTCCCAAACCTGCAGCCGCCTCATAAATCCAGCGAGAATCCTGTGTGCAAGCATTCACACTCCCGCATGACCTCACTGACACATCTTCAGCCTCCGCAATCCGTCTCACTCGCGCCGTCTCACCCCCACTGAGCTTAAGCACCGTTAGACCACCGATAATTTGTATTGAGTCGAGTTTTTATTTATTTATATATTTATATGTGTGTGCGCAAGAAACAGCCCATATTTACAGACTTTTGGTGAGATTGGCTAACAGGGTCATGTGGAGTTCAGTCATTTGCTCGTATGTGCACTAAAATGACAGATGCGTCCACATCACCGCACTTATTTGCAGAGATTTATACCTGTTGAAATGTATGAATGTCTCTCGTACTTTAATCCGTTTGAATTCACAATCCTTCAGTGCTAGATGAAGATGGTGATGCATCACCCCAAAGCTCTCCTGGCACCTTTGAAAATCCCATATCTATGAAGAGAAACATTCAGGAGAGAAGTGTCATTAGACGTGAAGACATTTTGAAAGCCTTTTTCCTGGTATGAATTCTTTGACTCCAAGGATGTAATTATGCCTATATACTGTGTGATCGTCGCTCTCTTACTGTGGTAGTTCACTAATTAGGGACAGGAACTGCCTCTGTACTACAGATGTAGTGAAGTATGTGAGGACTTTCAAGTGTAACCAAAAGGAAATAGCAAAGCTTGCAAGGCAGCAAAAACAGCTTTGAGCTTACAGCTTTGTATTTTGTACCAATAAAATGCTGCATGAAAGTCGTCGTTGACGTGTGTGTGTGTGTGTGTGTGTGTGTATATGTGTATATATATATATGTATATATATATATATATATATATATTTATTAGTATAAATAATGTACTTACAAAATTCTTAACCCATGAAAAGGCATGGATTAAATTATCAATATTGGTAGTTTAAGAATCATTACCGAACTGTTTATTCGAGAACATTTTAATTGCTAATTTCAGAAAGCTCTACTTACTGTAGTATTTTCTTCTAACTAATTTTCATTTTAGAGATATACAGTATGTGGGCATTTGTGACCTTCATACCAATGCAGTTTAGACCTGCCTCAAACTAGTTCTGTGTTTCTCTTCAGTCGGACTGTTCCGCTCGGCCTCTGTAGCCTGCTGCTTCAAGACCCCTGTGGGATGGTCCCTTTACGACCTCTTCCCTTCAGCCTACAGTTCACTCCGCTGGGATGTGCACGCTCCCCCTGAAACGGCCAGCTGTACTGTATGCACGAAATCAAAGCACCTTCAGATCTTATATTTATCATGCAAACCATTTTTATTAATTTAAATATTTATTATGTTAATTTCTATCTGCACTGATTTTGTATGTGTTCAAGCTATTGTTGTAGTTCTATTGTTATAGTATTCATCTTTAATGCGCCCATCATGCCTTCGGTCAGTAAACTTAAACAGATGTCACAGGAACTGAGAGACACAGGTTATTAACTTGATGTTGTCCAAGACTTTAATTGGTGACAGATTGATATGTCTTACAGACATAGTTTTCTTTAAGTGTGCTGCAAAACAAAAGAACAAGCTTACATTTTAAATAGCTCTCATGTAGATTTTATTTTATTTTATGTCTGTTTTTTTTTTGTCTGTATTCATTTAGTGAGAAAAATTATTTACAGACAAAACATTTAAATTAAAATTGAATGTAAAAAAATATACAAAATAAAAAATTATTTCACACCAAAAAGTACATTTCTAAACGTATTAGTTATTATATTTTTTTATTGTTTTAAGTATTCATTCAGTAAAAATATAAAACACTATCTATCTTTAAACAAAAAAATGTTTTCAAATTTTTATTTTTCTCTTGGTGACATGTGACTCTTTCTATCACAGATTCAGAGCTGTGTCAGGTCTTATTGTAAAGGTTATGTCATTCGGGACATGCTCTATACATCTGTGCTACATAACATGATTACATGGGAAGTGGCCTGTTACAGACATTTCCCCTGCGAGTAAAAATGTGCTCTTTGTCTAAACCAGAGATGACCAAAACCAGGACAAAAAATCTATTCTGTATAAAGCAGCTGGACATTAATGCAGAACACATACTCACTGTCTCGCATTCATTCTGTTAGTGAGTCAGCTGGGAAGAGGAGTATTTCGCTGTAAGTTGCAATAAATGGTGTTATAGACTGACAAAATGGTTCACAAATAATCATTAGGGAAAGCTTTCCAACATTAATCTTTAATATGAGTGTTTTCCAAATGTACATAACATATTGTAAGGGTTATGAAATAAAAATGAAAATTTTCATGATTTACTGACATTGTTCCAAACCAGTGGAATACAAAATTAGACTTTTTTCTATTCTTTTCCATACATTTAAAGTGAATAGGGACGAATGCTACAAGACATATGATTTCTGTCATTTCTCTGACTTCCTTCACTCTTATTCTGCTTTTTAAGCAGTGTTATCATCCTGCCTAACATTTCCATTTGTATTCTGCAGGAGGAGGAAAGTCAAAAAGGTTTGGAACAACATAAAAAAAAGATTACAGAACGTACATTTTTGGGTGAACTATCCCTTTTAATGGTGATTGACGAAGGCCTTGAAGTAATCATTTGCGTGTTTGTTTGCCGTCAGTACCGAATGAGTTCCGTGTTAGGAGGAAGTCATAAAATTGCTTGAGGGTATCCACAATCCAAAATCAACACGAAAAGGAAGGCGTACTGAACTTTGCAACTGCTCTACCATGAAACTGGTCAATATCCCCTCCTTTTACTTAACGTGTAAAATATTCAAACACTCCATAAATACTCAAATCATTTTCATGCTGGAGTGTTTAATATCAGCGCTGCAGTATGATGGATTGGCACCTTTATGAGGCCATATCTTGTTTATTTTATAAAGTCTATAAAAGCCGGCTGTATGAGACGGAGATGAATGCGGCGCTGCCTTGTGTTGTGACGTCAAGCTGACCAGCAGTCAGTGACACTACGTTTATTATTCTGGCCTCTCTGAAAAATGTGGAAAATGTGTGTCTACATTTGGCCAAGAGTTTAAATTGTTTGCAGTGACTGGAGATGCAAAGGGCTGATTCTCGTTAACCATCACAGGCCTCGCAAGGTTTGATGTCACAATGAAACTGTAGTGCGTGCATGTGGTACAGTATGTATTGAACAACTCTTAAGACCCCAACAAATTGCTCATGAAGGCTGCTTGTGTTCCAGATTGGGCTCCAGTGTTTATTTTTCCGGTCTCAGTTTACTTACTGTTTTTTATTTAATATTTAATGCAGTTGGAGTTTTTTGGCTTATTGGTCAATCTTGGTATTGGTAATAAAACCTTGTCCAGATGTAAGCACAAGGATTTGAAAAACCTAAAGTCATACAGAAACAAAAGATACTGCCATATCCTTTTTGAAATATTCCAGTCAGTTTTTGTGCTCATGTTTTTTCCCTGGTTTTGTTTCTCAGAAAAAGCCTCCATTGTATGTTTTCCTTAATGTCATTCATTTGTAAAAAAAAAAATAAAAAAACAAAAAAAAAAATACAAACTCATTCAGATATAACATGCTGTTGAAAATGTTTTAGTTTGTTTTGGTTTTAATTTTGTTTTGTTTTGCTTTGCTTTGCTTCACATTGATTTGTTTTGCTTCGCTTTGATTTGTTTCGCTTTGCTTTGATTTGTTTTGCTTTCCTTTGCTTTTTCATTTAGTTTTTGTTTGTGGTTCATTGTCATTTCGTTTGGTTTTCTTTACTTTTGCTTTGCTTTGCTGAGTTTTGTTTGTCTTTGATTTTGATAGTTTTGTTTGTTTTATTTTATTTATTTATTTATTTTTGGTTTATATTATGTTATGGCTATATTATGTTTTTTATTTAATACCCATCTATTTTTTTTCTAAATGAAATCAAGTTCCCTTTTTGTATGATGTACAGTAGGTTGGATTTGCCCAGCCTAATTTATTTTATGAATTTGAATATGTTTGATTCTGCTGCTTTGATTTGTTTTGCTTCGCTTTGATTTGTTTCGCTTTGCTTTGATTTGTTTTGCTTTCCTTTGCTTTTTCATTTTGTTTTTGTTTGTGGTTCATTGTCATTTCGTTTGGTTTTCTTTACTTTTGCTTTGCTTTGCTGAGTTTTGTTTGTCTTTGATTTTGATAGTTTTGTTTGTTTTATTTTATTTATTTATTTATTTTTGGTTTATATTATGTTATGGCTATATTATGTTTTTTATTTAATACCCATCTATTTTTTTTCTAAATGAAATCAAGTTCCCTTTTTGTATGATGTACAGTAGGTTGGATTTGCCCAGCCTAATTTATTTTATGAATTTGAATATGTTTGATTCTGCTGCATCCTCTTTGAAATCCCAGTAATTTTGTCTTTTGATTGATGTTGTTTTTCTCTGTTTTTGTTTCTCAGAAGAAGAACCTGCACTTGCTGTTGAGCGTTTTTCTGCTGGGCTTCTGGGGTGTTATCCTTTTGGCTTGCCGTCTTTACTGGATGGGAAACAAACCTCCGAACTTCTCCAACTCGGACAACCCTGCAGCAGACTGTCCTTGTTTCCTAACTAGGACGCTAACATTCTTTTTTCTCCCTGCAATGAACGTTTGGCTCCTCCTGTGCCCTGACATGCTAAGTTTTGATTGGTCAATGGATGCGCTGCCTCTTGTACGGAGCCTTGCAGATTGGCGAAACCTTCACACCGTGGCCTTCTACACCTCGCTTTTAGCGCTGGCATGGTTCGGGCTTTGCCATTACCCAACCAAAAGCAAGGAGACCAATGGGAAAGCACATCATGTAGCAAACGGGAAGTCCACAAACGGACACAGTTGTAGCTCTGATTATGAACACTCAACTTTTTACTCAAACTCAGTGCAGATGAATGGAACAAATGGTACTGCAAAACACTATTCATCATCTTTGCCCACCACAGAGAGTTTGGTGGTCTTCTCATTGGGTCTGCTGGCCATTCCCTTCATCCCTGCCACCAACCTATTCTTCTACGTAGGCTTCGTGGTGGCGGAGCGAGTACTGTACATCCCTAGTATGGGCTTCTGCCTGTTGGTAGCAGTGGGGATGAGAGCTTTATATGTCAGATTGAGGAGGAAGTCCTCCAGAACTTTGGTACTAGGCTGCTCAGCAGCCCTGGTCCTTCTTTTTGGGATTAAGACCGTGTTGAGGAACCATGACTGGCAGAATGAGGAGATGCTATACAAGTCAGGGATATCTGTGAACCCTGCTAAAGGTAATTTCAACCCTCTGGGGTCTGAGGAGATTTTGGGGCCCTTGAGATAATTTGACATGCCCTGACATTTGTGCTTATTTCAGATACTTATACCATTTAACATAGTCCAAGTAATTCAGGAGATTCTTCCTCCCCTGTATTGAATGACATTTCTACCTATTTCCCAGTGTTATTTCAGTATAATTGAAATAATATTTTAGTTTTTAGTAATATTTTGAATGTTTTCAGTTTTGTACTTTTTAATTGTAAGCACAAAATGATGATTTAATGCATTAGAATCATTAGAATTTCCCCCAGTTTATCAGTCACATGGATTCATGCATCAAATTCATTTTGTGTGTGGAGCAGAGCCACTGAACTGTTAAATTATCATCCTCTCTGATTGAATTCCATCTATTAACGACAGCTAGTTATCTTTATTTGTTAAATCTCTCAAATTGATTGTCACAATTTAATTTAAATCATTTATCAAGCCAGACTGCATCAATATGACTTTGTAATTACCTCCGGTGATCCAATTTTACAGGCTGTGGTATTCTCGCCCCTTTCATGGCACAGATACTATGCATGAGTAGCATCTAAAATTGCATTATTATAATGTAATTTACTATTTTTCCTTGCTTGTACCTCTCATAAGCCTTTATGAATTTCAGATTCTGTATCCAGTTTACTATGTGACTTGTAAGCGCAAAAAGTTTGCAAAGTTTCACATTGTTGCGCTATGATGTAACCTAACCAACTAAAATGCAACATTGTGAAATGTTATGAAAACGTTCTGGAGACCATATCAAAGATGCCAATAATGTAACAAGAAATGACACACAATTTACATATTTGGTTTACCAGAAATAGAATGTTGTGGAAACATTGTGACTACCTGGTACAATTTCCCTTTTAAAAAATCATCCATTTTTATAAACAATACAAAATCAGACCAAATGAAAATCAGACCACAACTATTTTAAGTTAAGTTTATATATATATA
>NW_015505201.1:226150-227232 GCF_001515645.1 Sinocyclocheilus grahami | reverse complement strand
TATATATATATATTAGGGCTGTCAGTCGATTACAATTTTTTATCTAATTAATCACAGGGTGTTGCGATTAATTAATCAAATGAATCGCAAACTAAATTTGGCTGTGAAAATACCCCCAAAAGATAATTTAAAGCTTTTATTGTGTTTAAATGTTTAGGCTACAATGGCCTAACATAAAGTATGGAACATAAAAGAAGATAATTTGAGAAACATCAATGCAATGAAATTCACTGGTGACCAAAACAGATTAGTTACCAACAAAAGTCTTCAAAATTACTTATTTTATGTTGTGCAAAAGAAAGTAAGTCATTCAGGTTTGAAACAAGGGTGAGTAAATGATGACAGGATTTTTTTTTGTGAACTATCCCTTTAATGTTTTTTATTTTTTTATTTTATTTAATTTTTTTAAATAAATGAAATGATACTCTAGAGAAGAAACTAAAACTACCCGCAGGTGGCGGTAAATGTCTTTGTGTCGATTCGTTCAAACAGCTGATTCATTCAGGAATGTAGTAAGCGGCTCTCTATGAATGGTTCTTTTGAGTCATTGATTCACATGATTCGTTCAAAACACAGATTCATTCAGAAACTAAACACCCTGTGTTGCTCAAAGATGCACAGCAATTCTGCTGTGGCTGTATAGATAATATTTTCGTTGGCAAAATTGAACAAAAACACACAATATTGTATTTAAAATATAACACAATATTAACTTCTTATTTACTGAACTGTTGTATAAAATCACATTTGCACTCATGATAGATCGGAACAAAAACAGCACTCGTGTGATATTGCTCTCGCTGCTTGTGTGATATCTTATGATATAGTATGAGACAAAAACTCGTACAGGAGCATTTTGCCCCAATATTTAGAATTTTGAAATTGCATGATATTTGTCAACCGTCGACTGTATGAAATGTAAGATGACGTACAGGTCTGGGGGTGGGGCCAGTGCGTTAACTGCGCTAAAATATTTTAATCGCGTTATTTTTTCATAACTAATTAATTAAGTTAATGTGTTAAACTGACAGCCCTAATATATATATATATATATATATATATATATATATATATATATATAT
>NW_015505201.1:208757-221594 GCF_001515645.1 Sinocyclocheilus grahami | reverse complement strand
GACAGCCCTAATATATATATATATATATATATATATATATATATATATATATATCTTTTAAAATCTAATTTTTAGATGTTCCTAGATTTCTTGTATTTTCTGAATTTTAATTCTTTATTCTTCTTTCTCAGCTTGGGGTAACTTGGGAAACGTTCTCAAGAACCAGGGAGAGGTGGTGGAGGCCGAGCGAGCCTACAGGAACGCTCTGTACTACCGGAGGAACATGGCTGACATGTTGTATAACCTGTGAGTGAGCGAACTTCCTCCTAACAGCTGACTTTATTGATCTGTCCTAGTAAAGCTGAGGAAATCTCCTGAGAGGCCAGACTATGACTGTCCCCAGATTCATCAGCCTTCCAGAGGACGGTGTGTCAGGGACCCACTAGACACATTAACCCCCACAGTCAGGGCATGAAGACACTTCATACATAATTCATATACCGCACACGTTTGGGCTGTTCTCAGTTATCCATTTAAGCAGTGGGGATGGGAATCCTTAGGCACCTCACAATCAGATTTGATTTTAATTCAGGGAGTTGTGATGTGATTACAAAATGATTCTCGATGCATCTAATTTTTTCAACAAGAGCGTACCCAATGAGTGAGTTTAGAGTGATAGATTTTGCACACTACGTCATACATGGGATGTTTTCCTGCATATGCTTTTTCAATGAATAACATTATATTAATTGTAATAATAAATAGCATGGAAATCATAAAGTAAATTTCAATTGTTAATAATTAAAAAAAAAAATTTTTTTTACCTGTTTAAAAAATATTTTCATTCCTGTTCATTTGTTCCTGCTGAATAATTCTTACAGGGAAACTTTTTTTTTCTCCATTAGGCTTCTGTAAAATTAGTACAAACACTTTGAGTTTGTTTTCGTTCTCTGGAAGTTGATTTCAAAGTTATTTAACTTCATTAAATATTGAATAGTTGAATGCAAATGGAGTGAATATAATGATTATCATTTTATTTTATTACTAAATTATTTTAAATGTGTGGGGGTTTTTTTGTCTCTTACTGCATATTTTTCTGAAAAAATAACAGGTTTGTCTTTTTTATGTTGTAGGTTGCTAGTCAATCAATTTAAAATATGCCCAGTTGATTTAAAAAAAAAATCTTACAGGGCATTTGGGAAATAACATTTTTCTTCCCACTAGCCTTTGTAATCTCAGTGCAAACTCAGGGCTTTGAGTTTGTTTTCATTCTCTGGAAGTCGATTTCATAGTTATTTAACTTAATTAAATATCACTGAAAAAAATTGATATAAATTAATAAATAAATTGATATAAGTTTTTTTTTTTTTCTTCTTTTTTTGTTAATTTAAATTAATTGTGTTACCCATACTTTGTAATTGTTCATGTTTCTTTTGGATTGCAGGGGTCTGTTGCTCCAGGAAAACAACAGATTCTCAGAGGCCCTCCACTACTATAAGCTGGCCATTGGGAGCAGGCCAACGCTGGCTTGTAAGTACAGCTCCTCTTTTTATGAACAATTTCAAGCCGCCTCAGTCTTCACTGTGTCCAGGCAACTACAAATGAAAAGGTCTGTGTGGTTCTCTGTGTGTGTGTGTGTGTGTGTGTGTGCTCAAACTAAGTCCAGCATTAAAGAAATAATGATGATTCACAGGCCTACACAGTCACTCTGTTTCCACTCTTGTCAAGGAATGATTGACGTTTGATTCGATTTCAACAGAAAAAAAGAATCCAGGCCAAAATCCTTTTATACTATTTGGCCCAGTGTGGATGCATTTGCTTGCCTCTTATCCAAATGAAATGCATGTGCTATTTTTGGCCGTTTTAAGGTTTCTCATAGAATTTCCCATGTTGTTTTTAGTGTCATGGGAGGAAATTATTGCTACTCTGCTTGAATGACTAGATTTGCCCAGGGAGACAATTATCATGATGTGTGCAGCGGGGTCTGGGGATTTTTAAGTCAAATTTTGCTTTATAAAAGACATTCTGTATAAGTCATTCAGAATCAACTAGCTGGTCAGCCAATGTATAGTCTACCACATTTTGTAGGAGATACATTTTTAATAATAATACAAAAGAGTAAATATTACTAAATAGTTTTAATAATAAATTCACTGGCGAATCAGCATATTAGAATGACTTCTGCAGGATTATGTAACACTGAATACTGAAGTAATGGCTGCTGAAAATTTGGCTTTGCCATCATAGTAATAAAGTACATTATAATGAAAGTATATTAAAATGGAAAACAGATATTTTAAATCGTAATAATGTCACAATTTTACTGTTTTACTCATATTTCTTTTACTGTTTTTACTGGTACTGTACATTAAATGTTAGCCTTGGTGAGCATAAGAGACTTCTTTCAAAAACATTAACAATTATTTAAATTATTCCAAACTTTTGACATATATGCATACATTTATATAGTGTACATATTTTACTATTAATGTTTTAATGTTAAATATCAAAATGAAAAAGCATAAAAGTGGCACAAAACACAGTACCAAAAGCATACAAATATTATAGAATAATATATAAACAGTAGAAAAAATAAAATAATAAAATAAATAAAATTTGTATTCAATACATAAAACAGTAATAATAACCCATTAAATAAAGAATTATGATTAAAGTCATGTTTTTGCATTGGTGCAAAAGTTTAAAGAATTCACCCCTGAATTTCAGAGCAAAAATATCTCCTCACTCGCTACTTTCCACATATGCCACTTTAGTGCAGTAGCATTTCCTCCCAATTTAATGTGTTGTGAGACATCTGTAAGAGATCTGTAATAGTTTGAGATCAGCGCACGCACATATTGCAGCTCTGAGGAGAGAGATGGATGTCTACTAGTCCCTGCTGCAGGAGTCCTGATAGATTGTCCCGTCCTGTGATATAAACTCATTTAAATCTGTGGTTCTGTGTGTATGCATGGTCTATTAAGAGCATCAGAATTGAGCCTGCAGCTGGAGTGGATATTCCCCTGCTGATTTAGATTTGATTCTGGCCGGGTGGATAGTGAATATGTATTGGCACCTTATCGACTAGACTGCAAGGCTGCTGATCTTCATAAATCAACTAGTTCATTCTTGCAGCCCCAGTGGAGGTCTTTCTTTGAGCCTCAATAAGCCTCATTAAATTTTGCTCTGATAAACACCCTTTCCTCTCTCTTTCAGCCGCCTACTTGAACACAGGGATTGTCCTGATGAACCAGGGCCGTCTAGAAGAGGCCAAGCGCACTTTTGTCACTTGTGCCGATATCCCAGATGAAAACCTGAAGGATCCTCATGCACATAAGAGCTCAGTCACCAGCTGCCTGTATAACCTGGGAAAGCTTCTTCATGAGCAGGGCCACCAGGAGGTGAGACGCTCTCCAGCACAGTTAAAGCCTTTAGATTTCAATTCTGTACACACCAAATCTGAGGTTACGAAAGTATAAAAATCAGTTTTCACACCACAACTTTTCAGACCAATGCTTTAACCATGAAATGTGTAATTTCTGACCGTTTTCAAATTGGTTTCCCAGAAAATATATAAAGTGAAAAGAACGATCATCAAAATGTTATATTTCAGACTCTTGATCTTGATTTAATTGGCTTGTTTTGTTTGTGAAAATTAAGGCTTGGAATGAATAGACTTTTAGTCTGAGTACTTTTTTATGCTTACAATTGTGGCTTTTTATGAATTAATGGTGTATTCTGTTTTTAGGAGGCCATATCTGTATATAAAGAAGCGATACAGAAGATGCCCAGGCAGTTTGCCCCACAGAGCCTTTATAATATGATGGGTAAGTTTAAAGCTGTCTAGAATGCTTTGTTCCAGAGTCAGATATAATTTTGTATAACTGTAATAAAAATAAAAAAGCCATTGCTCCTTTACTCCAGTCTTCAGTGTCAAATGATCCTTCAGAAATAATTTTAATATACCGATTTAGAGCTAAAAAAACATTTCACATTATTATCATCAGTGTTGAAAACATTAGTGTTGCTTATTATTTTTGTGGAAACTGTGATGCAGTTTTTCAAGATTCTTTGATGAATAGAAAGTTCAAAAGAAAAACATTTATTGGAAATAGACGTTTTTCGTAAAGTGACATGTTTTTACAGTCACTTTTGATCCATTTAATACATCCTTGATGAATAAAGCTATACATTTCTTAAAAAAAAAAAAATTGGAAATCATTAAAAATAAAAATTATTTAAAGTGCCCCTATTATGGGTTATGAAAGGTTCATATTTTGGTTTTGGGAGTCCCCAACAACAGGTTGACATTCATGCTAGGTCAAAAAACACTTTCATTGTCTTATAATGTGCATTTATTTGTTACCTTACTTGCTCAACGACTCCCAAACGATTCGCTCAACAATTCATTTTTCCAAACCCCTCCTTTGCGTGATGCTAATCTGCGGTGATTGGTCCGATTGGTCTCATTTTCATTTCATCATGCCTGTAATGCCTGATAAAGCAGCGTTTGTGAGCGCAGTGCTGCTTAGTTTACAGCCGTTACCGGGGGAAACAGCTATTTTTACCGCTCCAAAAGCCGCACCTAGTGGCAAAGAATGAATTTGCATCTGGAAAAGACCAACAAGTAGGCGGGCAATATGCTAATGTTTCATGTTGACGTCAACCTGAAATGGCTTGGGATTCGTTCGTTTTAAAAAACGACTCGCTTCAATGATTCAGAGTCGACTCTTTCATTTGAGAGACAATAACTTTATGCACGGTGCACTTTCAGATTTAAAACTTTGCAGGATGTTTTCATTCACTTAGAGCTGTATTACACACTGCATGAAAGGTAATTTCTAAAAATCCATAATAGGGGCACTTTAATTTAATATTGTTGCGGTGTTTGTGTTGTTTCTAGGCTGATTGTTTTCTGTGATGTAATGGACTGTTTTTCTTAGCAGAGACTTTAAGCTCTCTACAAGATAGTAAAATCTACAAGATAAGCTAGTTAAGCGGTCTACACGATCATAAAATAATTTCAACTCAAATCAATATTTTATGTCTGTATATTTATTTGGTAAGCAGTTGTGTAATAATAAGTGAGATCATGTACAGTCAGCAGCCCATTATTGCAAAATAAACCCCTTCAGGGTGATAAAAGACTTCACTGTTAGTCTTATTTTGCAATAATGACTTACTTTACATTATTCCTTACATACTGTAACTCCATATTGTTTTTATCTTGTCTCACCAGTGGGTCTGTAATTGTAATGGTGCCTTTTCTGCTGAACCCACCTCCATTGCATTCTTTTGATCTATATAGAATTGATTTTGTCAGATCGAGTCAACAGATTCACAAACAAGAGAGCGTGAGAACCGTTCTGTTTTATTTAGAGCATGGGAGCAAACTGTTCGATTTTAATATCTTATGCAACACATTTACCAACCCACAGCTTTCAGCCTTTCCCTCCCATCTCATTTTCTCACAGTTATCTCTTAACTATTTTTCTGTAATTCTTTTTTTTTTTTGTTTCCCCATGTTCATTTCTTTCCAAGCTCATTTGTTGTTAATTTTTCGGGTTTGTGTTATTTTGTTTGTTGTCACTGTTTCAACTGTATTGAGCTCATTCTAACAGCCAAAATCGACAGCTGTCTCCTCTGACCAACTGAGCCAAATACAGCTTGACTGAGGAGGTCAGACTGTATCTGTTAAACAATCCTTTTAAATTGCTAAATATACCAGCATGTGGATGTTTTGTACACTACCATTCAAATTTGGGGTAGGTAGGAGTTTTTTTAGTTTTTTTTTTAATGTTTTTGTAAGAACTATCTTACCAAGGCTGCGTTTATTTGATCATAAAATAAAACTATTTTAATATACTTTCAAATGTAATTTATTCCTTTATGATACAAAGTTGAATTTTCAGCAGCCATTAGCCACATGATCCTTCAGAAATCATTATAATATGCTGATTTGATGAATGTTTTTGTAAGAACTATCTTACCAAGGCTGCGTTTATTTGATCATAAAATAAAACTATTTTAATATACTTTCAAATGTAATTTCCTTTATGATACAAAGTTGAATTTTCAGCAGCCATTAGCCACATGATCCTTCAGAAATCATTATAATATGCTGATTTGATGCTCAAGAAACATTGTTTTTCAGGATTCTTTGAGAAATGGAACTTTCAAAAGAATATAATTTATTTAAAATCAAAATCTTTTGTAACATTATAAATGTCTTCACTGTAACTTTTGATCACTTTAGTGCATTGCTGAATAAAAGTATTACAATAGTGTAGTAGATGTTTTTTTCATTGCTAAATTCATGCTCATAAATTCATTCATACTCTTACTGTTAGGACTCTTCAGAAACAATGTTTTTCTATTGCACAAAACAAATGTGTGACGAATGAGGAATTGTGTTTGTTTAAGATTTGCTTAATGAGTCAGAGTTTTCTGTATTTCTTCAAAATCTGTGTTTCCAAAGCAATATTCTTGTTAATTTACAAACATGGCGAGAGTTTTGTGTGACATTCCCAGCTGTCATTAGTGAGCCATCTGCAGTATGTCATTTTTTTAGCTTTAAAATAATAGCTGAAAATTCCAGCGTTATTTGACTTTAGGCTGTTTTAATGACCCACGTGTCCTATATTTGACATTGGTGTGGACAGACGTGTATTGAGACCGGTGGGTCATGTGAAACCCCAGTGTAGTCACATATGCTCTGCTTATGTTATTTTAGCTCTAATTACATTACATTAACATTGTTTAGGCTGTGTTATCTCTGTGAAGTAGCTGTGATAGGTTCTTCTGTAATAATCTGTCTGAGAGGAGCGTGTGTGTTATTGCAGGTGGGTGGGGAGCTGGAGGCTGGCTGAGGTATTAGATGATGTTTAAAGGATAGGAGTGTGTGTTTATACTCGTGTCATGAGGAGTCAGCTTTTACGTCTGGATTTATAAGAGTAGGGTTGGCACTGGGACAGGCATGGCTTTGAATTGCTTAGCCGAAGACCGGAGGACAGTATTTTTAGAGTAGTATACATGGGTCAATATCACCATATGCCTTTCAACCCTCACAATACTCAAAAATGTTGGTTTTAATTTCCCATTCGCTTTATGTCATGTCATAAATAGTAGACACTCAAGTACTATAGAAACACATATTAGCTGAGAAACATATTGTAAAATATCAAGATGACAGGGTGGACCAGCACATGACGGGGTGGACTCATAATGCAGAACACACAAAGCATGACAAAATATGACAATGAAACATTTATTCAACTTTGAAAAAATATATATATTTAATAATAATATAATTACATCCTCAATCACATTGATATACCCCTCCCCATTCATTTTAGTTTTTAGCAGTATTGACTACAAATGAATGCTGTGTCCACCCTGTCATGTGTATATCCACCCTATCGAGTCTTAAGTGGCCGACAGGGTGGACATTTTGAGCTTCAATTAGCATATTAGCTTACAACAAACTGTGACTAGCTAAATAGTTAGTCTGGTTGTTGAAGAGAATTTGGTATATATAAACTTACATACTTTGAAAATACTGTATTCTAATCACTTCTGGCATATTTTATGCTGACAGGGTGGACATGTTAAGCTTTGGAAAAGCAAGTAAGCAAACTCATACGAAGAAAATTTGTCAACTGAAAAGTCACCAACTTTTGAAAACTCACCTCAGCCATCGAAATTCACTGAAGAGTCAAAAAAAAAATCTGTTGTCTTGACATCACTAAAGGGGATGGCCTTTTCGGGCGGATTCCCCAATATGACAGGGTGGGCAAACCATTCAAGGGATATATAAAAATGTTTATTAAATAAAAGTGTTTATTACCAAATGATCAATACGCACAAATTGAGTAATCTCTTATTTAACGAAATATTAATAGGGGAACAAAATGTTAAAATTTTATGATTTGACAGTATTCTACTATCATTCGAATTTAATGAGCAGTGCAAGGAACATAGCAAAATAACACGCATCCTCTTACACAAAACAAAACAAAAATCTAGAAAATGTATCTAAAGAGCCAATGAATGCTTTTATGATGAATATAAAAACTTAGCCTAATATAACACACTCTTTCATAGTCATTTTAATGTTATCATGGCAAATTAATTATTTATGTACAGGATGCCAAAAGGCTCTATCTATCTATCTATCTATCTGTCACTTAATTTTAAATTAATTTAATACTTTTCAGAAATGTTTTTTAATCAATACTTTTATTCAGCAAAAATGAATTAAATTGATCAAACGTGACAGTGAAGACTTTTACATTGTTACGAAAGATTTCTATTACAAATAAATACTGTTTGTTTGAACTTTCTATTCACCTTGATAAGAAAGAATCTTGAAACATTAAACAGATTTCTTAAAACTTAACATTTTAATAATATTTTACAAAATTACAGTTTTTTTCTGTATTTGAATAAATGCAACCTGGATGAGCATGAAATCCTTATTTCAATAACACAAAAAAAACTGGTTTATTTTTGACATCACACGCCATTTATATATATATATATATAAAATTATTATTATTATCGAATGCAAAAATTGCAGAATTATCTAATATAAATAATCAAATAAAATTTAATAAATAACTGAATGTCCGCTGGTCGGTAAACAATCACTTAATGTTGGTTTCACTCTGCGCTCGTTTTACATAAATGGACGGAGGGCTCCAGTATCACATTTCATCGAGTGTCTGAATTTTTGTGGGTCATTTTCAGTTGACTGCCTCTATTTATGCTATGGGATAAACCACGGCGAGGGGGGTGGTTATGTGCTTCCTTAACTTCTGGCCTGTTGACCTGACCTCTGTCTCGTCCCCTCACAGGAGAGGCCTACATGAGGCTGAACAAACTGACAGAGGCAGAACACTGGTATAAGGAATCCCTTCGAGCCAAACCAGACCATATACCTGCACACCTCACTTACGGCAAGCTCCTGGCAATGACGGTAAACTCACTTTTTTAATGGACACTGACTGAATAAGGGATTGAGTTGGCTAGTTGTTAAATATTTAGTCTAGTAAACGAAAGGTTTCAAGTTTGCAACACAAGCAAAGGATGCCCAAGGTCAGAATAGTAGTAGTTTATTCTTAAATGAAAATTATTCATAACTTATGATCCTTTGTGTTTTTCTAAATCTGTATGAGTTTTGCTCTGTTGTGGAACACAGAAGAAAACATAATAGTCCATATAATAAAAGACTGGGTCTTTTATGGACAAAAAACACAGAGACATTAGCTAATTGACTAATTAGTAACTCAAACATGATTGTCTGGAAGACAAAACTCTCTCTTGAACGTTACATATCTTTTAGGCGTAACAAAGCTTGAGTACACATTAGCTTTCTATGTCTAAGAGAAGCTACCATTATACAGTATAAAGAAACCTTTTCTATCCATAAATCTAATCTGAGAAGTCGTCCCTTAAGACCAAACGCATTCTTCCTTTCTCTCTGATCTTGAAACTGAAAACTGAAAAAGTGAACCAGCTAAAAACAGAAGGCTGAATTACTCGCACATATGCCCTGGGTCTGAATCCACTCAGCAAAAATCAGTGTGGACAGATAAGAGAGAAGATGTGTTAAAAAGGGTTGAGAGGAGGCGATGGCTCTAAGAGTTCCTGCTCTGCGGCGGAGCGTATTGTCTCAGGTTTACCTGTGTCTGTCTCCTTTCATTTCCACTCTGGCCATATGGTCCTCTTCAGGCTTTTCTCATTCATGTGGCCACCACCAGCTGATTATGTAAAGAAAATACAGACCGTCTTCATTTACCATCTTTGAAAGCTCAGCAGACAGTACAAGGAAAGCTGTGTGTTTTTGAAAGAGGGTTTGTGCTTCTAGCAGAAATGGAGCTTCATGATTAAGTTAGGATGACAAGAAAATCAAATGAGAGGTGTGATGGAATCTCCACTACGTAGCAGTATCGTTTAAAGTCAACATTGACCCTATTTACTTTCTTAATACGGATTCCTGTTTTCATTGTGAATGATTCATCAATGCACTCCATTCTAAAGACGAAAGTTATTTTTATAGTCTTACTGTGAAGTAGCAGTTTGACATGCTCATGTAGAAAATGTCCTTTGTTATCTGTCTCTGTCACAAAAAAAGATGAAGCAGTAGCTAAAATAGCTATATACTATATTTAAATATATTAGCAGAATCAGAATATCTACATTTGCGGCTTTTTGGTAAGCTATCATAGAGAAAAATATGTCTACAGGGATAGAAAATGTAAAATATTGTAAAATAAATATATCATAAGATTTTTTTTTAAATGTTTTCAAAAGAAGTCTCTTACACTTACTAACACTGCATTTATTTGATCAAAAATACATTAAAAACATATTTAAAAATGTTATGTTTTTTTTATATTTCATATTTTAAAATATTTATTCCTTTTATGGCAACTCTGAATTTTTACCATCATTACTGCAGTCTTCAGTGTATAATATGCTGATTTGGTGCTCAAGAACATTTATTAATATCAATGTTGAAAGCAGCTGTGCTGCATTTTGTGAAAATAGTTTTTTTAGGATCTTAATAATTGCATTTATTTGAAATAATGCATCCTTAATAATGCATTTATTCACACACACATACAGTACATATCGGTCAAATATGGGTCAAATTTGAAAAGATCACCAATGGAAATGCTCTTTTTATAAAACATTTAAAAAAAAAATTAAACTAGCTTTTATTTTGTTTGTTTAGGTGTTCTTGACAGTATCATAAACCTTGGTGCAAGTAACAAAAACAGTGTAGTATTTATAGCATACTCTTCGTAAACAGTTTATATTAACCACACATTTCTGCCAGTTACATCATTTCACACAGCCAAGAATAAGCAATGTCAGATGAAAGGGTTCTGTGTCTCTGTCCCTCTCTTTCTTTGTCTTTCTTTTTCTCGTCTCAGTTGACTAAAACCCCAAGACACACTGTCCTCAAACATCTCAATCCAGGGACTCGCACTGTAACCAAAGAAAGCAAGTAAACTACACAAACTTCCTGAATGAAGCCATTGGAAGAGGCCAGAACAAGTCAGTCCACCAGAGATAAAGTCAATCCATCACAGAGCCATACTGCTGTGATGAAACTCACTCAAGTGAGAGCAAATTCAAAAAGTGTCGTCTTCACTTCAGAGCCGTATTGATTTTGAAGAAAGTTTTCAACTCAAATCTCCCAGGTCCTTGCGGTTTCTGCTTGCTTAATGCAGAAACAGAGTAAAACATGGGTACCCATAATCCTTTGGGTGAAAATAAAGCTTCCTCAGGGGTGAGGGGGCCTGGGCAGTGATTTGATCAGTTCACTGACCTTGAATAAACTTGAATGGATGAAAGGAAAAAGTTTTGTGCACTTCTGTGAGTTTGATCAAGTGTAGCGAGTATTTGTTTGTCAGTTCCATCCATGTTGTTTCATGAATGATGTGCTTTTGTAAGTAGACTTTGCAGTTTATTTGCATGCAGCATTCATTATTTGGGTTGTCAGTTGAATGAAACTTTGAATGGTTTTTAAAGGGGTCATATGATGTTGCTAAAAAGAACATTATTTTGTGTATTTGGTGTAATCAAATGTGTTTATGCGGTTTAAGGTTAAAAAAAACTTATTATTTTTATTATTATTTATAAAAAATTATTTTCCACATACTGTACATGATTGTTTCTCCACTATGCCCCGCCTTTCTGAAACGCTTTGATTTTTACAAAGCTCATCGGTCTGAAAGCGAGGTGTGCTCTGATTGGCCAGCTATCAAGTGCATTGTGATTGGCCGAATACCTCAAGCATGTGACGGAAATGTTACGCCCCTTACCATACTGTGATGCCCTCTCCGGCCGGAGCGACGAGACAAAAACATTAAAACCCATTATAAACGAGGCATTTGTTGCATCCAGTGTGGACATAATTCACTAGAAGGATAGTATGACTTGCATCGCGCCACGTAAACATAAAACCATGATGCATTTATTCACACACACATACAGTACATATCGGTCAAATATGGGTCAAATTTGAAAAGATCACCAATGGAAATGCTCTTTTTATAAAACATTTTTTAAAAAATTAAACTAGCTTTTATTTTGTTTGTTTAGGTGTTCTTGACAGTATCATAAACCTTGGTGCAAGTAACAAAAACAGTGTAGTATTTATAGCATACTCTTCGTAAACAGTTTATATTAACCACACATTTCTGCCAGTTACATCATTTCACACAGCCAAGAATAAGCAATGTCAGATGAAAGGGTTCTGTGTCTCTGTCCCTCTCTTTCTTTGTCTTTCTTTTTCTCGTCTCAGTTGACTAAAACCCCAAGACACACTGTCCTCAAACATCTCAATCCAGGGACTCGCACTGTAACCAAAGAAAGCAAGTAAACTACACAAACTTCCTGAATGAAGCCATTGGAAGAGGCCAGAACAAGTCAGTCCACCAGAGATAAAGTCAATCCATCACAGAGCCATACTGCTGTGATGAAACTCACTCAAGTGAGAGCAAATTCAAAAAGTGTCATCTTCACTTCAGAGCCGTATTGATTTTGAAGAAAGTTTTCAACTCAAATCTCCCAGGTCCTTGCGGTTTCTGCTTGCTTAATGCAGAAACAGAGTAAAACATGGGTACCCATAATCCTTTGGGTGAAAATAAAGCTTCCTCAGGGGTGAGGGGGCCTGGGCAGTGATTTGATCAGTTCACTGACCTTGAATAAACTTGAATGGATGAAAGGAAAAAGTTTTGTGCACTTCTGTGAGTTTGATCAAGTGTAGCGAGTATTTGTTTGTCAGTTCCATCTATGTTGTTTCATGAATGATGTGCTTTTGTAAGTAGACTTTGCAGTTTATTTGCATGCAGCATTCATTATTTGGGTTGTCAGTTGAATGAA
>NW_015505201.1:136257-203757 GCF_001515645.1 Sinocyclocheilus grahami | reverse complement strand
AATATTTATTCCTTTTATGGCAACTCTGAATTTTTACCATCATTACTGCAGTCTTCAGTGTATAATATGCTGATTTGGTGCTCAAGAACATTTATTAATATCAATGTTGAAAGCAGCTGTGCTGCATTTTGTGAAAATAGTTTTTTTAGGATCTTAATAATTGCATTTATTTGAAATAATGCATCCTTAATAATGCATTTATTCACACACACATACAGTACATATCGGTCAAATATGGGTCAAATTTGAAAAGATCACCAATGGAAATGCTCTTTTTATAAAACATTTTTTAAAAAATTAAACTAGCTTTTATTTTGTTTGTTTAGGTGTTCTTGACAGTATCATAAACCTTGGTGCAAGTAACAAAAACAGTGTAGTATTTATAGCATACTCTTCGTAAACAGTTTATATTAACCACACATTTCTGCCAGTTACATCATTTCACACAGCCAAGAATAAGCAATGTCAGATGAAAGGGTTCTGTGTCTCTGTCCCTCTCTTTCTTTGTCTTTCTTTTTCTCGTCTCAGTTGACTAAAACCCCAAGACACACTGTCCTCAAACATCTCAATCCAGGGACTCGCACTGTAACCAAAGAAAGCAAGTAAACTACACAAACTTCCTGAATGAAGCCATTGGAAGAGGCCAGAACAAGTCAGTCCACCAGAGATAAAGTCAATCCATCACAGAGCCATACTGCTGTGATGAAACTCACTCAAGTGAGAGCAAATTCAAAAAGTGTCATCTTCACTTCAGAGCCGTATTGATTTTGAAGAAAGTTTTCAACTCAAATCTCCCAGGTCCTTGCGGTTTCTGCTTGCTTAATGCAGAAACAGAGTAAAACATGGGTACCCATAATCCTTTGGGTGAAAATAAAGCTTCCTCAGGGGTGAGGGGGCCTGGGCAGTGATTTGATCAGTTCACTGACCTTGAATAAACTTGAATGGATGAAAGGAAAAAGTTTTGTGCACTTCTGTGAGTTTGATCAAGTGTAGCGAGTATTTGTTTGTCAGTTCCATCTATGTTGTTTCATGAATGATGTGCTTTTGTAAGTAGACTTTGCAGTTTATTTGCATGCAGCATTCATTATTTGGGTTGTCAGTTGAATGAAACTTTGAATGGTTTTTAAAGGGGTCATATGATGTTGCTAAAAAGAACATTATTTTGTGTATTTGGTGTAATCAAATGTGTTTATGCGGTTTAAGGTTAAAAAAAACTTATTATTTTTATTATTATTTATAAAAAATTATTTTCCACATACTGTACATTATTGTTTCTCCTCTATGCCCCGCCTTTCTGAAACGCTTTGATTTTTACAAAGCTCATCGGTCTGAAAGCGAGGTGTGCTCTGATTGGCCAGCTATCAAGTGCATTGTGATTGGCCGAATACCTCAAGCATGTGACGGAAATGTTACGCCCCTTACCATACTGTGATGCCCTCTCCGGCCGGAGCGACGAGACAAAAACATTAAAACCCATTATAAACGAGGCATTTGTTGCATCCAGTGTGGACATAATTCACTAGAAGGATAGTATGACTTGCATCGCGCCACGTAAACATAAAACCATGTCTGCATTTGTGATCGGAGAAATGACAAATAAGCGCTACTCTACACTGCTCAAAACTCGCGTTTGAATCATCAGTGGCAAATTCTTTAAATATGAAAGTGTACTTACAGACTGTGAGTCGGCATTGTTGTCGACTCTTTCAGGAAACAGTTCTCCATAAAATGCGTTGCACACATCTGAATATTTGGGTTGAACTGTTGTGGAACAGTGTTGTAAATACAACCACTGATTTCTAGTTGTGTGGAAGGCCAAACAACGTATTTTTGCGTTCACAACGAAACACACAGCGTCTTCACAACATGGCAGCGGCAGTGGCAGCAACAATAAAGTTACACCTTCTTTCTTTGCGTGAACATTTGGGCAGCGTTATGCAAATCTTCCCACATCGTGACATAGACATGTGGAGGCGTGTTTAAACGAGGCGTTTTAGGAGGGCGTGGACCAGTCTTAACTTTTATAAAGAATATCTCTTTGGGTTTGAGACTTTAGTCTTTGCAACATTAGGGATCTTATCTATTCACGAACAGCTTGTAACACTCCAAAGAGAAAGGAAAACTTGAAATCGCATCATATGACCCCTTTAATGTTGTTAATTAAATATTCAAATTAATTTAATTAAACACATGTCATTGTTTGTTAAAAGAATTCCCATCAGAAATGAAAGTTGTACATCAGTATTAAACTGCATTAAACTCTATAGAAACAATTACAATTAATTATATAGCATGATTAATTGCTTTCATTTTGTATAGCTTTTTTAAATTAATTACACTGAATTAAAGTGTTAAAATTGACAAACCCTAGTTGTAACATCCCTTTAAAATGGCTTTAGATAATACAACATATTTCTATCCCAGTGCTGTCGGTCTTGTTAAAAACAGAAATATTGTGAAATATTATTCTAATTTAAAATAATAGATTTCTATTGTAATATATTTTAAAATGTAATTTTTTTCCTGAATTTTCAACATCATTACTCTACTCTTCAGTGTCACGTGATCCCCTCACGTGATGAGATTTGTGCTGTTTTTTTGTCTTTTTTTTTATTTTTATTGTGAATTTAGAATAATTTTTTATGATTATTTGATAAATAGAATGTTCCAACGAATAGCATTTATTTTAAATATGATTATTAATAAAAAAGGCTTTACTGTCGTCTCAATGTCGTTAATTCATCTAAAAATATAAATTAACGATGAGGAAATGTTCGTCCTGTCAGCATCACATTGTCCCGGCATCATTTCCAGGTGGGGAACAGGGAAATCTTCATGGTCAGGGGTCAAAAGAGGGAGACATGATGAAACTCAGTCCTTTCCCCTGCTGTGCTGACCTTCCCTGACCTCGCTTCACAAACTCACCGGGTCAAAGAGCCCAACCCCAGGGATGCGAGTGTGCAAATATAAATTAACGATGAGGAAATGTTCGTCCTGTCAGCATCACATTGTCCCGGCATCATTTCCAGGTGGGGAACAGGGAAATCTTCATGGTCAGGGGTCAAAAGAGGGAGACATGATGAAACTCAGTCCTTTCCCCTGCTGTGCTGACCTTCCCTGACCTCGCTTCACAAACTCACCGGGTCAAAGAGCCCAACCCCAGGGATGCGAGTGTGCGCGTGCGTGCGTGCGTGCGTGTGCGTGCGTGTTTGAGTGTTTCAGCTACATTACTGAATTCTCTCATTTCCATCACTAATCAGGATCAGGATCTGTTGACGAACACCACAGAGACGTTGGAACAGCAGTGTGTCTGTTGTCTCTCTGATGTCATGCTCAGATTAAGGGGTTCCAGCACAGGGGTGGGTGTGTGTGTGTGTGTGTGTGTGTGTGTGTGTGTGTGTGTGTGTGTTCAGAGGAAAGGGGTGAAGCAGCATATTGCTTTAGAGTGATAACACGACCTCAGCGGATGACACTGAGATGTGTTACAAAGCTTATCCTAGTGCTGAGTCTTTACTTATTGAAGTAAGGGCATGCATTGTTTCATGTGCAAAAAAACCCCAAAGTATAAATATTTGGTATACACTACCGTTCAAAAGATTGCAGTTTTATAGAAATCAATACATTTATTCAGCAAGGATATCAAATTGATCAAAGTATTTAGACAGTAAAGATGTCTATTTCATTCTTGAAAAAAATCCCACAAAAATATTAAGCAGCAAAACTGTTTGATATGGATAGGAAATGTTTCTTGAGCAGCAAAACAGCATATTAGAATTATTTCTGAAGGATCATGTGAGACTGAAGATTGAAGTAAATTCAGTTTTGCCATCACATGAATACAATACATTTTAAATATATTTAAAAAGTAAAAGCTATTTTAAATTGTAATAATATTTCACAATGTTACAGTTTTTACTGTGTCTTTGATCAACTAAATGTAGCTTTGGTGAGCATAAGACACTTCTTTCAAAACATTAAAAAAATCTTCAGACTGATTTTTTTCTCTGACCTTTTTTCCCCCCATTGCATATAAACTATACAGGTCAAGTGTTCCAAGTAACTGTTTCTTTATTTTTCTCACACTCTTGACATGGTGTAAGTTTGTTAACATCCATGTCTAACATTAAACAGCACTGGCTCTATCAAGTGTAGGCATTGCTGTGAGTGTAATGCATTGATTTAAAGTTATACATCGCTGCGCTGGGGATTTAAATTATACAGTGTAAATTAAAATATATCACTGTTTTGCATCTGCGTTTTGCAACTCACCGGGTCAAAGAGCCCAACCCCAGGGATGCGAGTGTGCGCGTGCGTGCGTGCGCGTGCGTGCGTGTTTGAGTGTTTCAGCTACATTACTGAATTCTCTCATTTCCATCACTAATCAGGATCAGGATCTGTTGACGAACACCACAGAGACGTTGGAACAGCAGTGTGTCTGTTGTCTCTCTGATGTCATGCTCAGATTAAGGGGTTCCAGCACAGGGGTGGGTGTGTGTGTGTGTGTGTGTGTGTTCAGAGGAAAGGGGTGAAGCAGCATATTGCTTTAGAGTGATAACACGACCTCAGCGGATGACACTGAGATGTGTTACAAAGCTTATCCTAGTGCTGAGTCTTTACTTATTGAAGTAAGGGCATGCATTGTTTCATGTGCAAAAAAACCCCAAAGTATAAATATTTGGTATACACTACCGTTCAAAAGATTGCAGTTTTATAGAAATCAATACATTTATTCAGCAAGGATATCAAATTGATCAAAGTATTTAGACAGTAAAGATGTCTATTTCATTCTTGAAAAAAATCCCACAAAAATATTAAGCAGCAAAACTGTTTGATATGGATAGGAAATGTTTCTTGAGCAGCAAAACAGCATATTAGAATTATTTCTGAAGGATCATGTGAGACTGAAGATTGAAGTAAATTCAGTTTTGCCATCACATGAATACAATACATTTTAAATATATTTAAAAAGTAAAAGCTATTTTAAATTGTAATAATATTTCACAATGTTACAGTTTTTACTGTGTCTTTGATCAACTAAATGTAGCTTTGGTGAGCATAAGACACTTCTTTCAAAACATTAAAAAAATCTTCAGACTGATTTTTTTCTCTGACCTTTTTTCCCCCCATTGCATATAAACTATACAGGTCAAGTGTTCCAAGTAACTGTTTCTTTATTTTTCTCACACTCTTGACATGGTGTAAGTTTGTTAACATCCATGTCTAACATTAAACAGCACTGGCTCTATCAAGTGTAGGCATCGCTGGGAGTGCAATGCATTGATTTAAAGTTATACATCGCTGCGCTGGGGATTTAAATTATACAGTGTAAATAAAAATATATCACTGTTTTGCATCTGGTCTGCAGATAAATCCATGCACGGTTAATCAAGTCTCAGACTGGAACCAGTATGAATTCTTCAGGTTTTAAGATGCACTGGAGATGTATTCAGTTTTTATCACTCGGTTCTCTGGAATATTTTTGTATAATGATCACTAAATATTCTCTCGATTTTTTTTTTTTCTCTCTCTTATTCAGCGGTCTCTTTCTTTTTGCCTAATAAAATTTTTAATTTTGTTTGTTTATTTATATATTTATTTATTCATTCAGTTGCATACTATACAGTTATCATGCATGCATGCAAACCCATTTCATTAAATATAAAATAGTATTTTATTTTGTGAACTTTGTGTGCTATATTAACTATAATGAAAACTTTTTGTTGTTGTTGATTTAGTCTGTTATTTATTTTTTATTTAAAGATAACTCTTGGAATAATGTAGTCAAAGTGTGCAATTATAGCAGCTAAACACATTTCCTGTTGCTCTAGTGAATATTATATATCATGTCAAAGGTGAAAAATGAAAAATGAAATGAAAACCTCACCCTGAAGAAATTCCTGATATGCTTTGTTTGTTTTCATATCAGGGTCAGAAAACGGAAGCGGAGAAGTTCTTTCTCAAGGCGATCGAGCTCGATCCCACTAAAGGGAACTGCTATATGCATTATGGTTGGTATTACTTTATTTTATTTCTCCTCAACCTGCACACATGGGCTGAAACGACATTAGCTAGTCATCCAGTAATGCAAAGATAATGAGGTATATGAATCCACACATTGCATCTACTCTAGCTTTGCCTACGTAGTGAAATTCGTCAAATACTCCACAACGTCTTGTGCGGTTTCTCCTCAACTCCATATTGGCCATAATTGTTCGCATTTAGCTCTTTAGCTGACGTTTGTCTTGTAATTGAGGTTACATTTGTAGGCTTTTTCGCAGCAAGATAGATGGTGCCATGCAGGAAGTCATTGTTTCGGTGTTATCTGAAGCGTACCTGGTATACAGATGGTATTCCAGTGAGACGAAACCACCCACGCTTCAGCGAGCAGAGAGAGATAACGAGGCCTTATTTCTCTAAGGAAAAAGCATACGAGTTTTCATGTGTGTCTGCATGAATGTGATTTAGCCAAATTATAGCCTGTGGCCATTTTCTCCAACTGAGACTCAGATTATTGGAGCTCAGTTTCCTTCACAGGGATCTCTTTTTTTGTTTCAACACTTTTTCTAAAGATAATTATTTTTGTGCATCACATCATTATTTTCAGTGTTAAAGGGATATTTCACCCAAAAATGAAAATTCTGTCATTAATTACTCACCCTCATGTCGTTCCAAACACGTCAAAGCTTCGTTCATCTTCGGAACACAAATTAAGATATTTTTGATGAAATCCGAGAGCTTTCTGACCCTCCATAGACAGCAATACAACTGACACATTCAAGGCCCAGAAATGTAGTAAGGACATCATTAAAATAGTCCATGTGACATCAATGGTTCAACTGTAATTTTATGAAGCTATGAGAATACCTTTTGTGCACAAAGAAAACAAAAATAATGACTTTATTCAATGATTTCTTCTCTTCTGTATCAGTCTTCGACGCGCGTTCACGAGTACCACGACGCATGTAATCTTTCAAGTTGAAATGTGAAAAATTACAAAAACAAAACTGTCATACTGTGTGCAATAGCCAAAATTTGAAACATTTAACAATATTGTAAATGCATTATTATATTATTGTACAGTATGCTGTCATATTTTATCAACAGTTTTCATTCTTAAAATATAAGTAAAATTTAATGTAAAAGTTTTTTTTTTTGTTGTTTAATTTTTTACTTAATTTATTTTTTTTTGTCTCGACAAATGAGTCTTCCATGCTTTTCCTCAGATCCTAGATTTTTATGGTTGACCTGTCCCTGGATGCTCCCATGCATGGATTTAGTCCAGATAAACACAGCATCACAGGCTACCCCCAACAATATGTTTTCCACTCGATCGCTGCCAAGGCATCTGCGTAATATAATTTAGTACGTGTCTGATCAGACATCTTCAGAACACGTACTATCCAAAGGCCATAAGGATGATCTTGTATTTCCTTCTATTGTTCTCTAGTGCATAACCACTGTATCAGAGAATGTGGCGGCTGCTTATTATTTTCCGTTTCGCATGATAGACCGCCACTGTCATTTACCATGGGGAGAAAGACTCTGCTTTGTGCCAGATTTTTTTTATATTTGTATAAAACTATTTGTGGCATCCAAAAAATGCCATGATCAATGACAGCGTTCTAGCTATCTTCACTTTGGATTACATCGCTTCTTAGATTTCTACTTTGGTCATTTCTGTTTGGGAAAAAATGTTTGGTTTTGGCCCAGCAGTGTTCAGAAGTGTGGAGAGCCATTTCGGCAAATAGCAACAGGCTATTTATTCCACTTCAGTCTTGACTGATGTCTCTAGCAACGATACTGCAGAGGTTTGAGATCCCAGTCAGTCCCCTTTCCACAACCTTACAGGAGTAAGCATTTCATTTGTCACAGAAACATGCCTATCGGATAAATCTCAATTGGACAAATGGTCTGTCAGATGGTTCGCGCGGTGTGCAGCGCCCTTGCTATCTCATGTTTCACAGATTCTTTGAGAGGGCAGACCAAACTATCCATCCCACAGCCAAAGGAAATATTTCACATTTGTCTTTCCAAGGGAGTAAAAGCAAATATCAAATGAAATTCCCCCGCTTTTTTTTTTCTTCCTCAGGTCAGTTTTTGCTGGAGGAGTCGCGGCTTTTGAAGGCCGCTGAAATGGCAGAGAAAGCCGCCCAGTTGGACAGTGAAGAATTTGATGTGGTTTTCAGTGCAGCTCACATGCTCAGGTGAGGAGGACACGCTAAATCCATACGGACATATTTTTTTTCCTGTGATTAAATGCCCATATTCCTGGACAAAGTATAAACATTTCTGTAGCAGCCATATTGGTTCTCAACTGGTTGTTTGCGAACCAAAAATGTGGTTTGTTTTTACAGGGTTGCATCCAGCAGAAGAAAAAAAAGAAAAAAAAAATATATATATATATAATTTATTTATGGGAAGTTATCTATAAGTCTTATATAAGTTATCTAGAAATATCTAGTTTTAGTTTCATAAATAAATAAATACTTCATTTATTAAGGGAAACGTTTAGTTTCATAGCAGGATTGGACAAATTTCCGAATTGAATTCATGAGTTAGAAATTCAATTAAATTGAAGGATGTTTGTCAGTGTCAACTCTTCAAAATTTTCAAACGAGGCTCTTGATAAACTTTATATTTGTAATAAAAACAAAATACAATTTATGTACATTTATGTTTTTAATTCTGCTTACTTAAATTCACATTGCAATTCCACTTACTTTTTTTTGTTTTGTTACTACCGTAAAAAAAAATCAGTGCAAATCCAGAAATTTAACTGGAGTTTATTCAATTTCGATAAAGAATGGTGCCTTTTTTATTTTTTTATTTTTTGGGGTACAATAATTGTTACTATATCGGGTTACCACCTTGATGTCCAATGTGAGGTCTGGATCCTGAAGCAAAACATGCTGCGCTCTAGGATGTTTTTCTATCTCTTTCTCTTTTTCTTTTACTTCTTCCACCTCCCAATTTGCATGGATGTTTTCTTTCTGTTGCAGTGCTCCGCAGGACATGTAATGGAAAGCCTGCATTAATACCCTCGCCTCGAGATTTCTGTTGAATACACTTCTCATAATTACTACATGGAGTTCACATGGTATATAGTTACACACTTCCAAAAAAGTATTCCAATCCTACAGTAGATTTTGCACGGTGCTTTTTGCTACGAGAACACTTGGTTGTTAATTGCAGTCTTAGGCTGTGTCCCCTGCCTTCGTGCTAGCTTGTGGTCCAACTCATTTGAAGATCAGGTTCCTAGTGTGTTTGTCTTGGAAGGACTTGCAGAAGGGTCTCGGGTGGGGGGTGAATTTGAGTGGGGTGGGGAAGTGCGAGGCCGCTTCAGATGTGCGGCTCTCAGGGGCCCGTCTGCACCGACACCGATGTTTGCTTCCTTACTATCAGTTTCCTTGCCCTCTTCAAACAAGCAGTGGTTATTCGAAACCCCGGCCAAACCGTGTCACTGCCACACGAAGTAAAATGCCACATTTTACTACTTCAAAACAAGTTCTCCCTTATTGTTGTGTTTGTTTGTCTGTGAAAATATCATATTTAGTTCAAGACAATTCGTTGTACGTGCTGCACACTTTTTTCCAGTGTTTTTTTCTAGTATGCTAAGCTGCAGTACTTTAAAGGAATAGTTCACCCAAAAATAAAAATTTGCTTAAAATGTACTTACTATTTTTCATTATATCACTTGCATTAATTTGGCATTACAACACTTAGATCCTCTGCAGTGAATTGGTGCCGTCAGAATGAGAGTTCAGACAGCTAATAAATGATCACTGTAATCTACAAGACTCCTGTCCATCAATTAATATAAATTTATGCTGTGTTTGTGTAACAAAAAAAATCCATCAAGACATTTTAACTTCAAGTCATTGCTTCTAGCTAAAGTAAGAGTCCTCTATAAATTTCTGAATCAGGAGAGAAATATGCTCAGATCAGGCACAGTTTACAAGCCAAAACATTTCTAAACAAATATGTTGGTGGATTGTCATGTGAGAGGACATGTATTTTGGCTAGAAGCTTCGATTTGACGTTAAAATGGCTTAATGGTGGATTTGTTTCTTACAATTACTCAGATTTTTGCTTCACAAAATGTTAACCGATGGACTGGAGTCGTGTGGATTACTTGTGGATTATTGTGATGTTTTTATCAGCTGTTTGGACTCATTCTGATGCACAGGATCCATTGGTAAATTTGAAATGCATTTTAGAGAGGATTTTAGCATTCTGACAGTCGTCTGCTAAAAGCCTCTCCTTCTCCTTAAAGTCTAAATTAATCTCCTTTAAAGCACCTCTTTTGTAATTCACCTTCTTATACAATACATTTCAAGACAATTGCGGTCAGACTTCGGATAAATTGCTTCCAGCCAGTGTTGCTCATGTTATTAATCCATAATCCATAGCTCTCCATTTGTTTGTGAGGAGTTATAGCTTTGGAGTTAAAGCTATAGCTTTGTACAATAAAAGCTTACCATTGAAGCTTTTATGTAATGCAGTCTTACATGGTTGCATCAATGGGTCATGAATTATTTTATGCTTTTTCTCGGAAGGTTGGTGACCTCTTTGGAATTAAATAATGAGTAGACTGCGGTGGGGTGGAGGAAAAGTTTGGTTGCCGAAAATTAAACATTTGGTTTATTGTATTTTGGAGGTTTATATCTGACTTGGGGAGGTCCAGTTGATGCTGTCTTTTAGATTTTCACCATATATTGCAGTTGTGGTCGTGAAGACCAACACAGTCCTAACACAGTTTTGACTCTGTGTTAAGGGTGGTCACTTTCCCACAGTTGATTATAACAGAATCCTTTGTGCCTGCAGACAATTGTGGTCACGATCAAGCTTTTTTATTACGTGCATGTGAATGTGAAAATTGCACAGACTCATCGTTCAGGACGTTTTACTCTCATGAGTGTTAGATAATATACGACTCTCTCCCTTCAGAGGTGGCAAGTAAAGCATGAAGCATGGTTTTTAATTTAAATCACATCACCATGCAATGAAATATTTTTGACACATTACATTTAGTCATGCCAACCTGTGTTTAGCCTCAAGTGCTGCAACAAATATGTTTTTGTACGTCCATGTCAGGACTCTTGGAATGTTGGGTTTAGTTTAGGTTCAGTTTGATTTACCCATCTATTGAAATCTCCTAATGTGAGAAGAATCAGCGAAGTCAACATATTGTTTCCATTGAAGCCTGATGCATTCAACATCACTCATGTAACCCTGACATAAGTAAAACAGATGATGTGCGTCCAGGAGAGTTATAGACTGTAGAATAACGGAGAGATTCTGGTTACATTTATGGACATGTGAACCCGAAAACATTTCAAAAATGCCAGTGATTCGCTGGAACCTGGTTTGCTTGAGAAAAAGCATGCAAAGGACATTATTTGCTTCCTTATAAGTGACTATTTGGTGTTTCTCTTCCACAGTATCCCGCAGCCCTCATGAACCTCGGAGCCATTCTCCATCTCAACGGCAAACTCCAAGAAGCGGAGGCCAATTATCTGCGAGCCTTGCAGCTGAAGCCGGACGACACCATCACTCAGTCCAACTTGCGGAAGCTGTGGAACATCATGGAAAAACAGGGCTTGAGGACCATGGCTCCTTGACTTGGACATATTTGATGGAGCACCTTCACTGAGGTTGTAAAGGAGATGTTCTCTCGGAGCTCTCACTAATGAGGTAATCAGCATCCTAGGGCTTCAATCCTGGGTTACCTCATGGGACATTTGAACATATGAGAGCAACTACGTCTGGTAAAACCAACAATCTAGAACTGTGGAGCTCCCCAGACATGTCGGGAGTTGTTAACTTGAAGTGGCCCATAGATACATACTTGAAGTCTCATGATCAATTAGATTTTAATTAGTTAGTCAATGCTTAATAGTCTTGAAGGGCAATATTTGCCCTGAGGCTGTATGAAATTGAGAAGGAATGAGAGTGCTACAACCCCCATGAGGCTATACTCTGCATGTACAGTACATTTCTTCATTCATATGATTGGAATCATTAATATTTAATGAGCACGTCATGGCTGATGGAAATGCGGAAAAAATAATATCATCAAAACATCATCAAAATAATGAGATAAATAGACCAAACATGTCATAAACGTTTCTCACTGTAAAAAAAACAAGCATTCGTTGTGTCAAAATGATCGATTTGTGAGGTTGTAGACTTAATGACACTGTACATAGTAGCACGGATGATATGTGAAGTTTGCGGAATTTTTTGCGAATGCATTTGCACGTTCCATCAACGTTCCATCGATCCAGACACGCCTGCCCACGACACTAGATAACTTCTGGGTTCAAGAAATTGGATCCATTTGATTAATCTGGCCAAAAATGACAGGAAAACAGGAAAGGGACATTCGATAAGCTATATAGCCTGAAGGAAATGTTAGAAATTTAGCTCGCAAGCTCTCTTTGCCTTACTTTGCGAAAAAATCTGTTCTGTAACAGAAGGATCCAGTGGGTTTTATTTACTTGTTGCATTACTAATATAAGATGGGGATGGAAAATGTTCACTTGTTATAAAATCACATTCAGCAGTGTGTTAATTCACAATTACACTACCGTTCAAAAGTTTGGGATCAGTAAGATTTTTTTTTTAAAGAAATTATTACTTTTATTCAGCAAGGATGCATTACATTGATTGAAAATCACAGTAAAGACTGAAAAGATTTCTATAAAAATAAATGCTGTGCTTTCTATTCATCAAAGAGTCATTAAAAATGTATCACTGTTTTCATAGAAATAAAATATATACAACCATTTTCAAGATTGTTAATAATAAGAAATGCTTCTTGAGCACCAAATCAGCATATTAGAATGATTTCTGAAGAATCACGTGACACTGAAGCCTGGAATAATCAGTCAGCATCTAATTTATTTTACATTTTAATAATATTTCACAATATTACGGTGTTTTTACTGTATTTTTGATCAAATAAATGCAGCCTTTGTGGGCACAGGAGACTTAAAAAAATAAAAAATAAATCAAATAAAATCCCAAATTTTTGAAAGGTAGTGTTTATTAGATCTGAACATTAGGATCTTGGACATTGATTAGTTCTGCTGGCAGTGTCCTTTGACTGAATTGGTTCAGTTTAACTGCAAAGCTTAGACTGGTAACTCCTAACCAAATACAAATCCTCTCACTTGTTGCACTCATCTAACAATATACAGCTATAGTTTTGTAAGGGATTGTTTATATGTAATGTTGGTTTAATATTTTTCTTCTATGTTCGAGTGTATAAATGGAACCTAATATATAAAATGACACGTTACACAGTGAGATGTTGTTGCTCAAACACGGAAAACAGTGAGCCAGAATCATTATATACAACGTTTAGAATTGTTTAGTTCATTCTGCAATTACTTTGTTTCATAATTGTCTTTGTTCGTCCTCGTTTCTGATTTCCAACTTTGTATATGTAGTGAGTAGGAATAATTGGTGATCCCACCAATTTTTTTTTTTTACGAAGGATTTTTTGCGATATGAGCCTTCTCACTATCACGTTAAAAAATGAAGTGAAAATTTTGACCCCAAAAATGAAATTCTGTTGTTTCTCGCCCTCAGACCCATTCGGTTGAAATGAAAAACTGAGAAATGAAGAAAAAAATGGTGCAACTTTTCAATTCAATTACAATGGAAGCTTTCAATCTTCAAAAAGGACTAAAAGTGCCATAAAAGTTTGCTTTTATTTTATTTCAAGTAGTTCATAGTGGTTTTTATTTTTAACTTTAGGTTTTAGTTAACTATGTCATGTACTATATTCCACATTTTCTAAAGCTTGTACTATAGCTTTGTGTGATAAATTAGTATAGAAATGTCTTATAAACATCTTATTTGATGCTTTCGCAAAAATTTCAGTCCCCCGTACATTGCAATAGCATGGAAATGAGCAACCAAATGTATTTGGAATGACATGAGGGTGAAAAAAATAAAACAGAATTTAAATTTTTGGGTGAACGATCCCTTTACAGTCGGACGGAGTCAGTATTAACTTATTCCCTTTTGTGTTGTCTTGAGAAAAAATAGCAGCTGGCTCTGTGTTATATGTCAAAATGTATGAAATAATTCTGATTCAAGATGCCCTTTTCTAAATATGTTTTTAAGCTGAACTAATTCATCCATTGTTTCAATGAGACATGTGTAACGGGAGCATTTTCAAGGGAATAAACCCAGAATTTGTGATGCATTTGTCTAGACGGTCTCTCAGACAAACCGGTTTCTTCACATTTCTGTACTTCCATTGTCTTCTCTTTCCTCCCAAAGTTAATGAATCCAAATGCAAAAAATAGCCAATAGTCTGGTCTTTCTAATGTTATACTGATTAGAAAAGAGCATTTCTAAACTAGTACTGGACATTATGATATAATCATGCAGTATATTAAAAGTATAGTTGGCCCAATTTAAAATCCTGTAATTATTTACTCGCCCTCATGTCATTCCAAAGCTGGCTTTTTTTTATCTGCAGAACACCGAATAAGATTTTAAAGAACAGCTTTGTGACAACATGAGAGTGAGTAATCACTTCAGAATGAAGTGCCGTCAGAATTAGAGTTCTGACAAAAACATCACAAATAATCCATAAGAAATCCACAGTCCTTCAATTAATGTCTCGTGAAGCGAAAAGTTGCATGTTTGTTATAAGCAGATCCATCATTAAGATGTTTTTAACGAATACGTTTTCAGTAAAAATTAATGAAAAGTTCATTTTTGGCTGAAATATTCATTTAATGCACAAAAACGCCACTGCAATAGCATAAGAATGGAATAACAGACCTCCCATGTCGTCAAAGGACGCACGTTCCTCATAGTTCGCACATTACCATAGTAAACCATTTGTAATTTTATCCAGTCTCAGTTGTGATTGTGTCTTGTCTGTCCTCCACAGTGTAAGTTATCAGCGTAGTTTCTAGTGGTATTAGTTGCTACTGCATCGATACTGTGCTGTTCTTAGCTGTACCGAGTGTGTCAGTTAAGATGACAGTTTTCACATCGACTCTCACAATGCAGACGTACATGACTAAGACACCTGCACCCGTCCTGTAGGCGTGAGTGTTGAAGTCTTTCCTCAGGGATTTGGAGAGGTGGTGAGATCGACGTTGGTGCACTCAGAGCAGAGAAAGAGTTTACTTTAAAAAGTTTTTTTTTTTTTTACGTTGCGCAACCGAGATTCGCAATTTGTTTCTGAAAACGTGAAGGTAGTTAGAAGTTTAACCTGCAAATTTATTAGATATGTCATTCATATCTGCTCTTTTGGTCTCACTGCACAACTATGTAATGTAAATATTCACATTCACATCTGGGACGTGTGTTTCGCCCCTCCTCCACACACACTATCCTGTTGACAGCCAGAAGCCGTCCACCCTGGAAAGAAACTTAAGCCATGTGTTGTATCTCACATGTTCTTCTCCATGGCCCTTTCTCACGTCGGATCACACTATGGGGCCTTGTTGATTTAAAATGTGCGAGGCGTTTGTGTGCATGTCCGCTACATGTTTCTCATCTCCTTTACAAAACACAGGTGTCTCGTATCTCAGCGAGTGACAGTCAGACAGAAGACCGGTGTGAAAAGTGCTTCAACTGAAACAGTACAGTCTTTGAACCGCACAACTGTGTTTTCTTTCACATTGCTTTTCTTTCCAGCCAGGATTTCAGGATTTTTCCAGAAAGCCAATGATGTATATCTTCAGCTACTTCACAAGATATATATATTTAATATTTACTCAGCAGTCTCGCTCTGTGTTCTCAAGCATTTAAAATATATCTTATGAGTTATGTAGTCTTAAAATGAAAGCTATGTTGAGAATAGCATACTTCTAATATTTCTGCATGTACAGTATACTAAACATGCTACATGCATATTCTGCTTATAGAAATGTGCATATAGGTACTTTTTCTTGCAATGCAATGCACTTAATTTGACCTTCCATGTCCAGCGTGACTAGTAAACCCGAATTCAACACCAACACCATTTTATTGAAAAGTTAGCAAATTTTTACAGAAATTTGGATTAAAAATGCAAAATAACACTTTTTTTCTTTAAAGGGGTGGTTGATTGCGATTTCACTTTTTTAACGTTAGTTAATGTGTAATGTTGCTGTTTGAGCATAAACAATATCTGCAAAGTTACGAAGCTGAAAGTTCAATGCAAACGGAGATATCGTCTTTTAAAATTCTGGCAGTTTAATGCTTACAAAAACGACTGGTAAGGGACTACAACGAGTTACTTCCCAGGTCCGTTACGTCAAGAACCCAGAATTTTACATAAACCCTGCCTCCGGGAACACGCAGCAAAGGGGGCAAGGCCATGCTGCGCTGCTTTAAAGAGGAAGAGAAAACTAGGGGTGCACGTAAAAATCTATTAATATATTAAATCTGTTCATATATCATAATCGATTCTGTCTTCTAACGATTCTAATGGATTCACAAGTTTCGAAATGTTCTAAAGCAGTGTTCTCATTCTGTTCCTGGCCTGACCCTGCTCTGCACATGCTCTGCATCTCTCTCTCTCTCTCTCTCTCTCTCTCTCTCTCTCTCTCTCTCTCTCTCACTCCTCCCCCAGTTCTGCACGATCCTCTTCAATAATATCCTCTGCGTCTCAATCAGGCTCAAATTGATAAGCAATATAGACGACGTCATTGTTTAAAATACAAACGGAGCACATGCCGCTATGTTGAGGGGCGAGATGTTTAGACGCACGCTAGAGGCGGTTTAGCCAATCACAACACACTGGGCTAGCTAACCAATCAGAGCCCATCGTGTATTTCTAAGGGAGGGGCTTCATAAAAGCAGGAAATGATCAGCGCGTTCAGAGGAGAAGGGACGGAGAGGTGTGGAATAAAGGTAAATTATGTGAAAAATAGTGCGTTTTTTAACAAAGAAGCATTAACAATGTTAGACTGCACCCTATAAACACAATCAAGCCTAGAAAAAAAACAGTCAACCACCCATTTAACTTGTCTCTTAATGGTTATATGACAACATTGTAGCATGCTATGGTTTAAAAAGTTTTGCATAACACCATTAGTCACAAAATGTATTGGAAAGTTGGCACGTTTTTACACAAAACATAGATAAAAAAAAATTCTAAATGACACTTTTTTTCAGAGAATATTTTTACTTTAAATTCTCTTGTAATGGTTATTTGACAACAGTGTTGCATGCTACTTTTAGTATGCAAAAGTCACTATCAAAATCTATTGGAAAGTTGGCACATATTTACAGAAACGTTTTTGTTGTTTTTTTCCCTTGTTTTATTAACTTCTTTTGTAATGGTTATATGACAACATTGTAGCATACTATGGTTTTAAAAAGCTTTGCACACAGCCATTAGTAAAAGTAACTTTTTACCTACATTTATTGGAAAGTAAAGCAAATTTTTACACAAATTAGAAATGCAAAATGACATTTTTTCATAGTATTTTTTCTTTAACTTGTCTCATAATGTTTGTGTGACAATAATGCAGCATACTACTGTTTAAATGCAATAGTCAAAATTTACCTATTGTATTTTTATTTATTTTTAAAGTTAGCACATTTTTACGCAAACTTTTAATTAAATTCTAACTAACCCTATTTTTCATAATGGTTATGTGACAAAAATGTAGCACAGTGCTGTTTTAAAAACGTTGCATACTGCTGTTATGCAAAAGTCCCTATTTAAATTAACTCATTTTTACATATTTCCATGTTTTTCTAGTATTTCTGTGTATTTGAATGAAATTTGTTTTAACACCAATTTTTCAGTTTATAGGCTACATCACATTTAGACAAATGCAGCAAGTGGGCTATTTACTATAAATCATGGAAAAATGTGAATACTGTGTAGTATACTTAATTTGCTCTGCAGAAATAGTATGTTTTTCTAAACAACTGCTTAAAGGGTTTGCAGATTTAGTTTTGTCTTTCCATAATTCCTCTGCAGGCTTTTGTTTTGCAGCTGTGCCTGCTCTACTAATCATTGTAATAATTAGCCATGATCCAGCTGCAATTAATGTACTAATAAGATTCATTAAAGGGAAGTCTGTGTGATATTCATGACACAAATTAATATAAATGTTTCTGCTTGCAGCCAGAACAAACCTCATGAAAGCATGCATGGAGCTGTTTTGCAGCATACATTTATATGTTACTCATTCATTTATAAACTGTAGGAATGTTGCAAGTATGTTTTAGACAGCCTTGAGCACAGTCGAACACATTTGTGAATGGTGCATATTATATGCGTTAGTGCATTAACTGACTTTAATTGACAGAAATATGGTTGTTCATGTTTGCATACCCTTGTGAGAAAGAAGTGTGCTTAATTGTTAAAATAATAATTAAAAGAAAGTTTTAAAAAACTATACTGGCTGATTACATATTAATGAATGAAATTTTGAAGTTAATGAAGTTTTACTTTAAAGTACATTTTTAAAAAATGTCCTTTAGTAGACTTTTAATCTGTCGACTATCCTATAAAGCACGTGAAGTGCTATAAATTTTAACTGCCACGTGTTATTCAAGAGTACATTTAATGTTAACATTTTTACTGTTTTTACTACTATTTGTGCTAAGTTGCAACTGCATCATTAGTAATGTGTAATAACAAATATATTTAAATAAGTGACACATTACATGTTACAAAATTACATTAAAGTATATTTTAGTTTACCATAAATGCTTGTCAGTACATTCAACGGTACACTTTTACAATATTTCAAAGATGTTCAAAATGTATGCACTTCATACTTCTTAGACGTCTTACTTCTTGCATTTTAATTCATTTTCATTTAATTGTAATTAAAATACCAAAATACGAATATTGTCCCTCCTTTCCCATCCACACCTATAAAAGCGTGACTGAGCATTCACCTGTTTCGATAGTTCATCTGGCTCGTAGCCCTGACCCAAGGTTCAGAGATAAATCTTAAATCTTAGCCAATTCTTACCCAAAATCTCATACGACACAGGCATCCATCACACGCGATATGATTTCCTGCCTCTCTATCAATAAGTGCACATTTTGATCTCTTTGATTAGGCATTAAGTCTCAGGTCCATCATGTCCAGCGATGGAGTAAATCAAAACATCTGTATCTTGTTTTCATGACCCACTTCATCATTACACTATTGCCTTTCGCACAAAGAGAACTCTTTGGTAAACGAGAGGAGCTTACCGTTTCCTTACGAGCGCCTTTTTCTTATTATGTTGTTATATAAAAAATCTTCCAGCTGTTATCAAGCAAATACTGTTAGGAATGTGCAGACAACCTATTGGGCCTTTGATCTGGCTGGCCGGTTCCAGCAGCCTCGGGCAGAACCGCGGTGTCTTCTGAGGGCAACGCGGTGCGTGACGTGTGGAAGTCTTCGCCTCTGGACCCAAAGCTGATGTTATTGCATAACAGATGGGGTAGGGTTAGGAAAGGGATTGTGCACAAAATGTGCATAAACTCAACAATGTGGTATCAGCTCTTTCAGGCTTTTCATAGAGTTTTCTGAAGCGTGAAGGAAATTAGATTTTTCTTCACTTTCTGCTGGAGATGACCGGTATGTAGTAGCGGAGCTGTATTTTGGAAGAGTCAAGGTGTGACTGATAGTATACATACAATCTCATAATACAAGAAAATGGGAAAGTTATTCATTGTGCATTAGATTGCATCCAAGTTTCATACATACATAAACTAGATAAATGGCTGAAGCAAGCATGACTATTATTTTTGCTTATTCTTCAGTTTTTTTCCTCAAGATCTTCACATATTAGATGTTGCAGGCCAAATAATGTAATATATTATAAATGATAAAATTGTATTTATATATATATATATATATATATATATATATATAATAAATGTCCATATTTCTAGTATTTTATTATTGATTAAATAATATTAAATAAAATGAATGATCATGAAATCCTTTATTTGCTCTATATATTTAATTGGTTAAGTGTTTTTTCAATAAACATCTTGTAAAAAGTTGTGATCTTGGAACAAAAAATGAAATTTGCTGAAATGTCATTTTTTGAAAATTAAGTAAAATTATTATTTACAACAAAATAATTTTAGGACTGTATCATTCACATTTTCCCTCTGCATTAAATAAAACAGCACTTGTTTACATTTTGTGAAGCAACACTCATCCAAAAATAAAATTACAGCAGTATGTCAAACCAAATACCCCAGTTATGAATTCTAATCATAGGGATGTTCATTTTGTCAGAGGAATCAATCATAATTACTGAGATGACAGTGTAATTTAGCTCCATGGAATCTAGTCATCCAGACACAGACTCAAAACTAAGGCTTAGCATAGCAAATATTGCATGTTTTTGTTTTCTGTTGCTTTATTACATTTTTATAGCGCTTTATACAATATACATTCTTTCAAAGCAGCTTATTTTTAATTTATTTTTGCAGCTCATAAGTGTGAAGATGACTGTCTGTCCACTGGCTGCATGTTTAACATGGAAGTCACATAAGCAGCTCCAGTGGTCTGCAATTCATCAAGTTGACATCTTGATGCACATGTAATTTTTCTCCCCAACTGAATATATGATGCAACATTTGAGCAAGCAACAGCACAGTAATGCTAATCTGATTTGACTGTATAATAATGTTTTCTCCTGTGCACCAGTATTAATCATAAACTTGATCCACACAAGTATTTTGAAAAAAAAATACAAGCTATCTCCAGTTTGGCAAAAATGACCAAGTTTGGTGGCCAATAGAATATTGATTCAGGTGTTGTAACGTTACTTGTAAAGAATTGGACATGTTTGGGTCTATATGACCTTCCAAAGTGTACAAAATATAATTTGAAACCTCTCTTAAAGGCAAGGAAGTAATTAAAGCAGTGTTTCCCAACCGGGGTGCCCTGTAAAAAAAATCATTTTTTAGTATTTCTAAATTGCTAAAATTTTCAAAAAAGCATCTATTATATAATATCCATTTCTGATGTCGCCAATAATTAGAGATGCACAGAATTCCGGCTGCCGAAAATGAGTTCACCGCTCAGGATTCACTTTCACGTCGTGTGACGCTCCGCGTATTATCCGCTCTATGCGTGTGCGCTCCGCTCAGTCGCTCCACTCGTATACCGTTCATGCGAATCGGAACAGCAAAGTCCACTCAAACATTGAGCTGACAGGAAACATCGATGTAGAACAGTATTGTTTCTGTCTGCAATAGTCCAGCTGTGTTGTAACATGGTGTTGTAAATGGGCAACTCTGGTAACGCTGCCCTCTCATTCATTGATCTGCTAACCGCTCTGTTATGCTCACGTGGTCTGATAATAATAGCTTTCTAGGACTAAACATTATTTGGATAATTGGTAAAAAAAAAATAATAAAAATTAATATATTAACCCTACTGTTAGACCTACCTGAAAAACTAAAAAGCAATTTATTTAATTCGAAGGCCTGTCGTTATTTTTTATTTGTGCTATCATTATTAATTTCTTTATTTGTTCTTATTTTATTACTGACTGCTTACTTGTCATTTTTTATTAAATTCAAAGTTTGAAATCAAGCTATCTTGTGCTACTGCACCAAAATTACCCCACTGTAAAATTAAAAAAACACTGAGTAAGCAAATATTTGTGAGATAGTTATAATGGTAATTAAATAATGTTTACATAAAGCCTACATTAAAATCTGTCATATAAATTGGTCTCTTCATTAGAAATTAGCCTACTGATTGCCACCATTGATGGACAACATTTTTTAATAATATAAAAAATATCTGTATGACATTATATTCTGCAGTTCTTCCCTGTTGTACCGAATATCTATACTTTTCAAATTATATCAAAGTTAGAAATTCAAATATTGTGACAAAATTAATTTTGTAGGGTGCCACAAGTTTGTTAAAATTTCCAAAGGGTGCCGCGACTAAAAAAAGGTTGGGAAACACTGAATTAAAGAACAGACCCCAAAGGTAACGATCTTCATTAAAAGAAATTAAATAAATAAATGATTTAAATTGATTTTAGGGGAATAAATCAAAAGAAAGAAGAACAGTAAATGAACAAGAATAAAAAGTAATCAATTAACTGTTTGTAAATAATATGCACCCAATATTTCTTAATTACATGAATCACATAAATGACGATCTGTATTTTTACTTCCAAACAGTGAATTTTGAGTAGTATGCATCACTGGATATTACAGTACAGTTGGTAGTTTAACATTTCTATTGTAAAACAGTTGTCAAATTTAATGTTTGGCAACAGTACTTAAATTTTATCTTGCACTCTTTCACCGTTAAAAACTGAAGCGCTGTGCTGAAATTCACGATTGGTTTACAGTAAAGGATTTGTAATTTTTGGAGGCTCCCTATAGATATGTATAAATACTGTAGATGCCAGATTCGACACGTTCACCATCTTGGAACAGTCAAAGTTTCGTCACTCACACTAAACTTACAAAATGCAACAAGACAAAGGCTTTAGCATAAACTAACACACTGTCACCTGTGAAAGGTCATCCCATTTGTTTGGGAAATATCAGTGAGTTTTCCAAAATGCCACAACATTGTGTAGCCTCTGGTTGAATACATTTCCAAAGAATGCCCAAAGAAATGGGATGACCTTCCACAGGTGACAGTGTGTTGGTTTTGTGTGTGTGTGTGTGTGTGTGTTTTGCATTAACTCGTTATTAAAACTTGTTAAACTATGGTATCTTGCTAGCTAAAGTCTTTGTCTTTTTATATTGTGTTAGTTTAGCAAAATCATCAGTTAAAGTCTATTGCAGATATAGATATTCAAACATGCTATAACATGTTTGTGGACCAGTTTTGACCGTTCCAATATGGCGGACAGCTTACATATAGCGACCCATAAAAACATCTATGTATATATATCTATGAAGGTCCCCCTTAGAGTCTATTGTGTTAAGGCCTTGCTTAAAGGGATAGTTTGTCTAAAAATTAAACATTCACTCTTAAAAATAAAGGTGCTTCACAATGCCATAGATAGAAGAACCTTTTTTGTCTAAATGGTTCTATAAAGAACCTTTAACATCTGAAGAACCTTTCTGTTTCACAAAAGGTTCTTTGTGGCGAAAGAAGATTCTAAAGATTATAAAAAGGTAAGAAAGAGATGGTTCTTTAAAGAACCTTAAACTCAATGGTTCTTTGTGGAACCAAAAATGGTTCTTCTATGGGATCGCTGTGAAGAACTTTTTAAGCACCTTTATTTTTAAGAGTGTTGTTTCATTTATTAATTCTCATGTCATTTTAAACCTGTATGAGTTTATTTCTTTGATGGAAAGCAAATGAAAAGATATTTTGAGGAATGTTTGGGTCCAAACATTATTGGAGCCCATTTTTTACAGGTTTGGAAAGATATAAAGATTATAAAGAGCAAATGATCACCTTTTAAATTTTTGGGTGAACTATCCCTTTAAATTCTGCTTTGATTTCTAAACCTTAACAAACTCTTGAGATGTGATGTGATGGTTATGATAGCCAGGACTTGAGGTGATTCTGAGAGATACTGCTGTAGAGCATGTCTCAGCTGTCAGTAAGGCTTGTCTAACACCTTATTAAGGTAACAAACTGAATATCCCAAGGGTGGAATGGCTATATGTCACATCTTATTGCCCCACACTGGCAGTCGGCCTGAATGGTGTTGGACAGCGTAATCACACTGGGTGTGAAATGAGGAGTGAGCGATATAACCCAGACCACTGTCATCCCAAAACGTCCATCTAAATTAGAGCAAACAGCCATCCTGCCAAAACTGGAAGACTCTTTTTAAATAAGTTATAATCAGTTGACATAGTGGGCAAGGACAAAAAAAAGGAGGAACGACAACCTTGTCAAACTAAATTGCTGTTTGCAGCCTGTAATCACACTGGGTGTGAAATGAGGAGTGAGCGATATAACCCAGACCACTGTCATCCCAAAACGTCCATCTAAATTAGAGCAAACAGCCATCCTGCCAAAACTGGAAGACTCTTTTTAAATAAGTTATAATCAGTTGACATAGTGGGCAAGGACAAAAAAAGGAGGAACGACAACCTTGTCAAACTAAATTGCTGTTTGCAGCCTCACACTCTTTCTGTGTCATCTTATCTCTGGGTCTCACAGCTGGGATTCTTTGCATCTGTTCAGTGCAGTGTTTGTGTGGGCAGGTGGGTATGTTGTGCATGTTTTTGGGTTTAATTGGTTACGGGCCCACAAACGGATACAGATATCTCAACAAGACAGGTGGAGACCAATTCAAAGAAGGATTGGACGTAGTCCAAGGACACTGCTGAGATGGATTTGTCCCTGGACACTTATTGCTTATTAACCTTTCAATCCAAACTCGGTGCAAAATATAATGAGGGTTTCAACGAATATTGACAGTAAATGGGATAAAAATAAGGTAGAGAGCTGTAGCACCTGTGACTTTCTTCAAAGTTATATGTGTCCCTACGCTTACAGAAAATGTATATAAATAAATGTGAATAAGGAAAATAACCATATAGATGTCTTGCAAGACAGAATAATTTCTAATGTGGTAATATTTTACATTAATGTAAAAATAAGGTAGAGAGCTGTAGCACCTGTGCCTTTCTTCAAGGTTAGATGAATTCTTACTTGTAGAAATAAGTTATAGAAATTAGAATAAGGAAAATAACGAGATAGATGTCTTGCGAAACAGAGTAATATATTTTCTAATGTGGTAATATTTTACGTTAATGTCCTTGTTTCACATTTTACACATTTGTAAAAATTTCTGAATTAGAATTAATGATGCCTGATAGTAAAAATGTAAGAAGTCTCTCACCAAAGCTGCGTATATATTTGATCAAAAATGCAGTAAAAACGTGACTTTTGTGAAATATTGTTGCAATTTAAAATGACTGTTTTCTATTTTTCTAGGTTATAAAATTTAATTTATACCTATGGGGCTTCAGCTTGATTGATTAGGTACAATAAAAATATAATATATGGTCTGCCTCCTGAAACTAACGATTTTGTATCTGCTCATATGATTTATTTTAGGGTAAAAATGTTTGTCATGTTTTCATGCATATAAGTATATCTGCAATAGTTGGATTTACAGTACACGGTGAATAAAATATTACTGTAAAACAGCTTACAGTGCATAAACTAGAATACTACTGTATGTAGTCATATCTCCTATAATAATGATTCATTATGTTGCTATAAAATATTAAAACATAGGTGTCAAGACAGTATGATGAATCCTCTGCATAATAATACAGCTTCTCATTTCTATCCTGACTCTCCTGACCTTTAACTGTCCCACTTTTGACAAGAAAGGACTTTCTCATTACATATTTCTACATAATGTTTCTACTTTAAATGTATACACCCACTCTGAGAGCTATAATATCTTGCAGTAAAGCATTATTTATCGTCTGACTTGACACGCATGCGAATAGATTTTTTTTATCCCCTGGTGAAAGCCTCATCGAGGAGTAATCACTGTTTATGTGATCACACTGTAAAGCACTATTATCCATGCAGTATGATGAATCCTCTGCATAATAATACAGCTTCTCATTTCTATCCTGACTCTCCTGACCTTTAACTGTCCCACTTTTGACAAGAAAGGACTTTCTCATTACATATTTCTACATAATGTTTCTACTTTAAATGTATACACCCACTCTGAGAGCTATATCTTGCAGTAAAGCATTATTTATCATCTGACTTGACACGCATGCGAATAGATTTTTTTTATCCCCTGGTGAAAGCCTCATCGAGGAGTAATCACTGTTGCTTGTCGGACCCCCAGAGTGGGTCTAGCAGGGCCCTGTGGCTCATTATTTATCCACTGAGCTCCAGTCGTTGCTGATTGGGGTCCTTAGGGAGCCATTATAGCAGACGATCTGTTCCAACCAGCCACCAGATTCATCCATCATGCAAAACTGGAGCACTGGCAGGCTGTGCGCACCCTCCGTAGGTCCCACAGAATCTGCGGCGCTGCGGCGACGTGACGAAAGGGAGTGCAAAATGTTACTAATAGGTTTGGACGCTCATAGGGGACAAAAATTCAAATGTTAGAAATGGGACACCGGTGGGTGGATGCATAGGCGCGACACAACCTATATTGGAGAGGTTTGTCTTACCTTGTTTTGACACTGTTGGCTTTGCTCAGCACACACAGGTCCTCTGCAGTAGCTGACCTGTGTAGTTCTCATCCTGGCAGGCTCTCTCCAGTAATTCGATACTTTTGCTAGGGTTAGGGATCCTATTTACAAGTGGGTTTCGGAGAGAAGGGGCCAGTGTGTTTCTGAAGTTTTTGACAGTTATGATACGAATCCCGATGGAAGGTGCTCAGACTTGTGGTTTGGAAGACTACCAAGAAGTTTTAGAAGGTTAGTGGTTTAGGGTGATTTCTGACTGATATGAAAGTGAATATCTTCCCAGAGATTTGAATGGATTTAAAAAATGCAAGGGAAGAAACCACCTAAGTTGTTGACATTCTTAACCCTGCTAAAGTGTCTTCAAATTGACATGCATGTCTGCTTTATTTGGAGCTTTTTTCCACAATTTGGATTCTTAAATGTATCGTTTGGACATAAACTTGAATAATCTTTCACCTAGAAGCTATTTTGCCAGTTGTCTCAAACACAATAGACTCTAAGTTCCATTAGCATTTGATTAATGTGCCAAAAGTTTGGCTTTCTAAACATTAGGAGCAGTGAAGAAGTGCAGCACTTCTTCAGATGTGAAGCAACAGTTGGTGTTCAACACTGCTGTGACACCTTTTTGGATGAACATTAAAACAATGATCCAAACGTATACACAAACAGCAGTGTATATTTATCAACACCAATATATTATCACCATTGGGGAATAACTAACTATAATTTTTCAGCACAAGTTGTGTTTTAGCAATACAAAATGCTAGGATTGCACACAAGCAAACTGGGAATAATCAAACACTGTTCTCTATCATATATGTGGTTTGAATCAGTTTATTCTAATAGTTGATTTAGGATAAACAAACCAATTCAAAAATCTATTTACTTTTTTTGTAAATATTAAGTGAAATATTGTTGTTTATTATTTTGCTTTTGAGAGTAATTTATATATTTTAAAGTTATATAATATTTTTTTGTCATAGCAGAAATTTATACTCAATTTAATGCTGTCACCATACCATAACCGACACTCTACTATTGTTAAATCTAAGATGACATCCATGTTACTGTTTTTCAATCACTTTTCTACCTCTTCAGAATTTCTCTTTTACTTATGAACTCACCAAATAGCAAACTCAAATGTTGTATGTGGCTGTAAAAAAATTAAATGATTAATTTAATCATTTCAGGATGGAAGCTATATCGAAGTATCTACAAGCATTGTGTTTGTAAATATAATATTTGAATCCATTTCCCTTATTAAATAGTATAGTTTAAATTTGGTGGCCTACTTCTTAGGTAACCATTAAGTTGTCAATGTAAAACCAGCCATTTTTCTTTATTAGGTTGGGAAATTCTGTTGGCTCTTAGGAACCTATTTAACTATAAATCATACAACTCGAAATTGTCTCAGAGACCAACAGACCACATACCTTCATTATAATTTTATATCTAACTATTATTTGACTCATACGCAGTAACAATGAGATCCCATACCATTAGCAGATAGGCCAAAGCAGTCTTATGGTGCCTGAAAAACAACCTGAAGAACAGTATTGACCTCAGGCAGAACATAAATTCCCTAATCTTACACCCATCAATCAAGTGCTTGGCACACATATCGACTGTATGCTTAAACAAGCTTTCAATGTCATTAAAAAGGCCCACCAAAGATTGTTCCTCCTGCTCCACTCAAGAGGTTGCCAAATCTTTCTAGAAGATCAAACAGCTTGGTCTGACAGAACAAGCCAGAAACTGGCTTGCCACTCAAAATAATTATAAATAGGTGACGGGAGGAAAGGAATAATTGGTGTTGCCCACTTATTAAAAGCAACTTCTTTCTTCATAAAATGCTTTATTAATACAAACAGACGTGGGTTGCATTTTTTAAAGGCTTATTTCCAGAATACAGTCACACTTTGTGCCTGCTAATGCTTGGCTCCCACAGAAAAAAATAAAATATGACCGACCACTAATAGCAGTTGTCAAACATCTGACCTACTGTTCAAGCAGCGCAACGCTATATGGTTAGTTTCTCCATGTCAAAACTAAGCCAGATATCTACAGAAGTTTTCCAAAATTTATATTTCACAACCCACCAGCAATGTAACAACATGATATACTGTATATTTTAATTTCAAGTCTATGTGAATAATGGAATTCACAGATACTCTAAACATTAACATGTGTTAATTTACGACAAAATGCAGCGATAATTTCTACTTCTGGCTATTATACAATATTTTTTTATATATATAAGGTAATGGCTTAATTCACTGTCATTGATTTCTCAGAATTTAGTCAGTACGCTGCACTGGCGTCATATGTTTACCAGTCTTCTCAAATAATACATTCTCAGACTTGAGTTATACATGCTGAAATATTCCACTTCTACGCAGCTCTAGCGAAATTCATAACAGACAAGACATCTGAAGTATAATATCTGCGAAAACATGTTCTATGTTTGATGTCCGCAATTGAATTACAGTGCATATAAATTCCGCACAGGTTTTGAAGATATAAACGTAACTTGTGTTTTGCTTGCACATGCAGCAGGAGTCTTTTTTTCACCTGCGATGGCTGAACATCAGAAGCACTCAGCCATGTGTTAATAAAGGCAGTATATTTCTGTGATGGCTCCTTCAACATTCCCTTTCAACAGTCTGAACCTGCTCTAGAATGCATTACATTGCAGAAGCTAAGGCATGTGAATTTGCTAGAACTACTCTATGAGGTGAGCGCAATGTGGTACTCTCATTTTGGAGCCTCTGTGTTTTTTCTTCAAATTATTTGTAGTCGTTCTTCAAAGGGCAAAGAATATGCTTGTTTGAACTCTAATGGGGCTTAATATTAAAATGTGCTATGCTTCATTAGCCTTGATGTTTCTGTTTGTAGGCTAATCATTTACTTGAAATGTGATTGTCATGTAACAGATCTGACACCTGAAAGAAGTGGTGTGGGAACATAAAATCATGCTGGCTGGTTTGATCTACATCAAAGACTCTCTACATCCTTCTGAGGACTGAAAGACTTCACAAGAACCAGGTGAAACACATCCACACACGCTCATAAAAGATTTGCTGCAGAAGTAAATCAATGGCATTATATAGCAAATCAAAATGTGTAAATGGCAAAAAAAACCTGACACACAGTCATGAGGGGTCTAATGGGGGCTTCTGTGTTTTATGGTTCTCTTGTCACATAACAAGAATGGCATCCCTTAAGATGGTTACACCACAGTTTTTCAAATATTAATATTCCAAAACAAATTGAAAAAGAAATAACGTTTCAATTATTTAGATTATTTTGTGTTGTTTCTGTATTTATTTGATCTGCATGCAATCTCTGTTACACCAGCTAGATATTTTTTACTTTAAGCCCCACAGCAAACATATTTAAAAAACATAAATTATATTAAACATTATGTATGTTTTTAATGTATCAATATAGTCTGACAAATATGAACTTGTAGCTTGTAATTGCAAATGGCATGACAGTATCACGAAAACATTTATTATTTATATTTTCCCCTTTATTGTAATAGTGATATGCCCTCTGAAATACCCATATCATAGTCTGTGCATGTGTGTTTACAACTGGAACTAAAGTTTCCCTTTTATTACACACAGTCCTCAATTCTCGGAAGTCACAGGATTGTAAATGATCGTGAGGTCAGTTACTTAAATCACTTGAGTTAATGCTACACCCACAGCAAATGACCCTCCAAACACACATCTGTGTACCATAAAGCCAAGACCTCCCCATTAGGCCAAAGACTTGTGTTTCACACATGGAAGGCACATTAATGACTGAAACATGTGGGCACCACTTGCTAAAAACAACAGCCCACGATTTCATTCATACCTCGTGTATTTGCATATAGTTTGCATTATTGGCTTACAATTGATAAATATCAAGAGCAGTTACAGCATGGGTTTGAAGTTTATTTGAATGTTTACCATCAAAGTCTTCATGTCTTTGGAAATTAAAAGTATCTTGAATGTACTGAATCTTATTTACTGCTGAACTGTCAGTAAGTATTTACTTACAATCTCAGGATGTTTTGTTCTGAGAGGATGACTGCGCTGAACATCTGAAGAAAATCTGCTAACTTGTACTAGAAGCCTAATGATGTCTTTCATGCACTGATTATGTTTCAGATTTAGATTTCACTATTATTTTATTCGTTATGCCAGTGCATAGTATCAATTTTCTATTCTTGAATGAAGCATGCAACTCAATACAACCAGATCAGAAGGAGTAGACCGGTTATAAACATAAAAGACTTGAGTGTACTTGGACCGGATTGCTGCTAGAAATAAATGCTCTTCAACATGCTTGTATCTATTTTCCATGAGTAATAGGTTGTTAAATTATTTATTTCAAATTAAAGTAATTGCTATTCACTTTGCAAAGCCATTTGTATGAGTATACAGCCTGAAGGTGGAGAATGCTGAGAGGTGCGCTGTGTGTAACCCAGAGGAGTTGCATAAAAGAATATAAAAGAAAAACAGCTCAAAGCTAAAAATAAATGAGTCATTGTTTCCATGGAGAGGCTGGCATTCATTAAGAAAATTGGTTTGAGGAGGCAGTCGTGTGACAAAAAAATTATTTTTTTGTCCTATAGTGGTAAGAATTAATCTTGGGTGCCTACATGATGAAAAGTTTTTTATTATTAACTTTTTTTTTCTTTTGAAAGTTACTGTGCATTTCTTCAGTGCATAGTGGAGCATGACATTAAACTGAAGAGGAGAAAGGTGGAATGGGAGCAAGACAATTAAAAATATTTTATTTTATTTTATTCTACACAACCTTTTTTATTTCTTTTGACAGTTACTGTACATTTTTTAGTGCATATACAGTGGAGCATGACATTAAATTGAAGAGGAGAAAGGTCGAATGGGATCAAGACCATTAAAAAAGTTTTATTTTAATCTACACAACCTTTTTTATTTCTTTTGACAGTTACTGTACATTCAATTTTGCATATGCATATTTATTGCATATACAGTGGAGCATGACATTAAATTGATGATTTATCATTATTTTCTTTTTACCTTCATGAAAACTGCATTATATTAATTCTCCACGAGATCTGCACTGAAACAGCAGAATGACCAAAACATGCATCAAGCACATGAAAATTAGATCATATGTTTTACTAATAACGTAAATGCCTCTGATTATTTTGAAACTGTATCCCTACAGAAAAATAGTATACAAATATGTGACTCATCAGCACTGAATATGCGTGTGAGTTTTCTGGCATATTTTTGGATGCATAAAAGCTTTATGGATGTGGCTGCCGGCCTTGATGAACAGCGGTGAGGTAACAAACCGCAGTGAAATCTCCCAGAGGATGCTGACCGATCATCACGCTGAGTATTAAATCTGGAATTGGCACTGCATGCTGACACACAAAATCAAAACAACAAGCCACTTTAAAGCTTGTTCATACCAAACTTCCATCTGTCAAGCTAATATTTAACAAGGATGCTAATTATGTAAGCAGTGAAAAAATAAGCAATGTTTTAGATTTAAAAAAAGTTTTAGATTTTTAAAAAATAAATAAATAAACTTAACTTAAAAAATTAATTAATGGATATATTATATTATATTATATTATTATAAAAAAGCAATACAGAAGCATTTTTACTGGTGGTCTCAGACTTTTGGACTCCACTGTATGTACATTTATTTCTACATGCATATTTATATCTAGATGATTTATAAATACAGATTGTTAAATTACATGGGAGAGAGTGATTGAGGAAACTACATTTGTCATTGTCTTCATGTCAGTCACTACTATACTGGCACACTTCATAACATAGGAAATGATGTGAAATGAATCATACTCCTAAGTGTTTTGTAAGAAAGTTTTAGCTAATGTCAGTCTGTACATGGGTGGTTAAACACCTGTGAAATATCAGTGCTAGTCTGTTAAAGGTGCTGTCCAAAACAAGCAAAACCAAGACCTTTAAGTGTGTTTAGCTTTCCACACGGATATGTCCAACAATTCCAAGTGGCTTTAGTCATAGATGGCGTTAAGCACTTGAATCCAAGATATTAACTGTGCAGAGTAGGTGAAAATGTTATATTCATTATAAAAGTTTTCCATAGTCTGTCTGTTTGTCTATACAGAAATCTGTTACGCTCAAAAAATACATCTCAAAATTTTTGTAAAGTTCATGTTGATTATCCATTATTACTACAATAAAGTATGTTCTAAAGTACATTATATTGCCTTATGTTTACATTAGATTGACACATTACACTGGCAAACTGATGTCTGTCACACTTCCATGAACAACTATTTACAAGTATAGTATTTAAGCTTGTGCTCAAGTGAAAATGACCTTTTGGCATTCTTTTGATTTTTTTTTTCTTTTTCTATTTGTCTGTCATCTTTGGTTTTAGGTCTTTTGAACTGTTCTGATGCCCAATGATTAAAACTACACCTGGCCTGAGTGACATCTGTGCGAATCCCAGCCAATGAAATCAACTGGGCATCATTCTTATCGCACTGTTCCCAGACGTGCTGGAGCAACATATGTCATTTCATCTGCATCAGTCTCTAAAGGTCTGTGATCCTTTCTAAAATTAAGGAAACATGTTGCATAAATGGATCTTAATGGGATGATTCTGAAAAATCTTGATAGCGAGGCTTGACTACTTTCCAGTTCGCCATCAGCTTTGACAACAAAATCACTCTGATTTATTACAGTGTGTCAATGTTTAGCGGAACAGCTTTTGTTGGAATGAAAAGCATCAGAGGGCAGGCAAACTGTTGAGGTATTTCAGGTCAAAGACTACAGTATCAAAGCTTTTTGGTTCAGTGCAATTAAGTTAGAATATTGCTTATGAGTGTACACAGGAAATCTTCCGAAAGGGGAACAGAGTCGTGTGACAGACACAGTGATGAAGCTGGTATGTGTTTGCAGTACACAAGCCACAGTTAAGACAGATGACTCCACTGTGATGTGACCCCCCCCCCTCTCTCACACACACACGCGCACGCACGCACGCACACACGCACACACGCACACACACACACACACACACACACACACGATGCGCAAAACTCCACATTTGAACAGTCAATAGCAAATACACTCTTAAAAATAAAGGTGCTTCAAAAGGTTCTTCAAGTGATGCTATAGAAGAACCATTTTTGGTTCCACAAAGAACCATTCAGTCAAAGGTTCTTTAAAGAACCATCTCTTTCTTGCGTTTTTGTAATCTGAAGAACCTTATTTCGCCACAAAGAAACTTTTGTGAATCAGAAAGGTTCTTCAGATGTTAAAGGTTCTTTATGGTTCTTTATACTGTTAATAACAAAACAGTAGCTGATTCAGAAGCGCCAGATTGTCATAGCAAAGTCAGAATTACCTCCTCTCCTAGAGTTCACGAAACGGTCCTCCATAAAATGCATTGCTGTTCTGTTGTAAGTAATCTTAAAGATTCCTAAATGCATCTACTTTTCGGAAGGCCAAATAAAGTGCTTTTGCTTTCGCCTAGAAACACACAGAGTCTCCCTGACATGGCTGCTTCAACACTAACTGCGGTTACTGAAACCACGCCTTCTTTCTTTGCGTGCACATTTGGTTGGCATTATGCAAATATTTCCACATAGTGAGGTAGATATGTGGGGGCGTGTTAGAACGAGCCGTTTCGGGGGCGTGGCAGAGTCTTAAATTTGATAAAGAATATCTCTTTGGTTTTGAGACTTTAGTCTTTGCAACTTCAGGGATCTTATCTATGCACAATCAGCTTGTAACACTCCAAAGAGAAAGGAAAACTTGAAATTGCATAATATGACCCCTTTAATTTGTAGTCATTATGTATCCTGAATATATCCATAAAGCTGTAATAAAAAGTTATTCTTATTAAAAAACAAAGGGGTAACCATATAGGCTTTTTTACTCCAGTAAAAAATAAACCTGTTTGGTTAAGTTGGCACAATTTAGGACCCTGGTTCATGTTTGGCTTTCTTCTGTTTCCACACTGTGATAGTCAATGGGGTCCAATGATGTTTTAGACCACTTCCATTTTTGGGACAAAAACATTCATCAAAAAATCTGCTTTAGTGTTCCACAGACATCATAAACTGTGGTGAGTAAAGGATGACATAATTATTATTTTCCTGTGTTATTTTGTTATCAATGAGATACTATTAGTTTTTATTCTGATTTTAAACTAGTATTAAATGTGTATTTTTCATCTTCATTTTAATGTTGGTTAAAGTTTTAGTAATTTGATTTCCATTAAATAGTAATTTGTCATTTTAAAAATATGTTTTATTAATTAACTATATTAACTATTATTAGCTATAATATCAGTGGGGTGAACTATCCCTTTAAGAATAAAACCCTTATATTTGCTGAGTTAAGTTATATCTTGTTATAGTGACATCTTCCCTGTGTGACAACAAGCCCCAGTCTCCCCTAATGCTTTATCATTTACAACAGAAATAGAAAGAAGTCTTATTTCCTCACTGTGAATTAAGTTATCTTTCCCACACTCTTTGCAATGCAGCAGAGGAAGGCTCACCCACCTACTGACAGTTATTCCCCAAAGAGAGAACAACAGCTGACAGTTAATGACCCAGTTATGCAAATCCAGTCCTATAGCAGTTTGTTTGCTGCTAGTTCCAAGCAATGCCTAGCAGAGGAACCGCTACCTTCACTGTGAGCTCTCAGAGCTGAAGGCACACTGTAAATTCATGCTTGCCCAGGAGAATCCATTTAATGAGCATAGAAAATGGACAAGATATGATGGAAACTGAAAGTGACAACATCAACCCCATTTTTCATTATCAAGCTTAAATTTAGATTCAGCTTTTGTTTCAGTACACTTGTTACAGAGAGGTTTTGTCAGATTTTATTTACATAGCAATTACAATCTTACCATAAGCCAGTGAGCATGCATCTTAACCCTGTAAAGCCTACTGTATCTTATTCATATTTCCAAATTTTTAAAACATGATCAAATCTTCTTCATGCCTTCTGTCATCTGATTGGTAGTTTATACTTTTTTAGCAAATAAAAGGCCTTGTAGCCTAATTATAAAAATGTCAACCTTCAGGTTTTGGTACATGTGGACTGAAGCAACTTAGGTTTACTTGATTATCCATGCGTAATTTTTTTAAAGAAATAATAATAAAATGTGAGTATCAAATGACCCTTCGGGCTTTTGAGGAATGTTTATTTGTTCATCATTGTATTGCATTGCATTGCATTTTTTGCCTTTATAAAAGAATTGCAGAGCTTTGATCATAAAGCTAAGCATTTAAGACTTTAGAATTTAAGAATGTAAGCATTTATTGGAAGATATAGAATTATAACTGATATGTATATGCATTTTATGTAAGTAAAGATCTCATTGATTTACATCACAAGCCATCAGAATGTAATTTTACTTTTTGGCCATATAAATATCAGCAACTGCACCAAATTGCATATTTTTTCTCAGTTTGGACCTGTTTTTTTTCTCTCCTTGAGTCTGATATGCAAAAAAAATGTTTGTTTTTCTATTTTTAGATTTTGTCTAAAGTTTCAATACATTGCCCCATTTCAGAAATGTACATTTTAAGGTTGTTCACCCAAAAATGTTCAGTCGGTACTTCCAAACCTGGCTTTCTTTGTTCTATGGAACACAAAATATATACTGTACTATTCAATATTTTTAAAAATGTGTCCGTTTTGTCTTGGACCAGATTGATTTTCATTGTATGGCCAAAAAGTTTCTTCAAAGTATCTTCTTTTGTGTTCTGCAGAAAAAAAGAAAGTCGGGTTTGGAATAGCATGAAGGTGAATAAATGACAGAATTTAAATTTTTTTGGGTGAACTATCCCTTCAAGTACAGTTCTAATTCTCAGTGATAATGTTTTGTGTTTGTGGCAAGTACTGTAAGTTTGACTGACATCCCTTTATATAACACAGAGCACTTCACACCATTCCATGGTGACAGATCACAGTATAATGAATTTCAGAGAACTATTGTGTTTCCTCAGGTTTCCACAGCAGTGGTCTCACAGTCAAGCTGAGACAGAGATACATGTTTTCATTGGCTCCATCAGTGGCCACTAAGAGTGGTCTGACTCTCTTCGAGAAGCGGATAGTTTCCATTTAATTCTGCACAGTGCTTGTATTTCCTGATTTAGCCCCTGAACTAAATGCATTAGCTCAGCATGTCAAATGCCAATTGCAACATGCTTTTTACCCTGTAAAAGACATTTCTTTAAAGATTACCCATGATGCAAAATCTGATGGAGTTAGTATTGTTTTTCGACTTGTTAATATACACTTTTATGGACCCATGGTGTTATGGGCTATAATTCATACACCAAATTTAATGCAATCATTTTCACCGCATTCTACATTCATCATTTTAAATGATGAATAATAACTTGCGTTGCAGGATCCAACTTACTTTTTAGTGTTCTTAAAAGTAAAATTCCTCCCCAAGTTCCATTATTGCTTAACACTACACCCTTTCCCATGTGCTTTAAATCTGTGTTGCATTAAATTTGTGTTGTTTTTACTGCAAGCTATGAAAGTGCACAGCATACAGTGGTAAGTGGGTATGAGACTTGCCCGTTTTGCCAGTACATGTAACTTTTTTTTTTCAGCACTACGCCAGCCTTTAATTTGTTTGTACAAATTAGCATTTTAATGAAAATTGTGCTTCTGGGATTTAAGGAATAATTAAAGTACAGTAAGGTCTGTAATTTTGTGAGTTAAAAGGCACACCTGTCTTTAAATATTCCTAGTACTCCCAAAGCTGAAAAAAAAAATAATAATAAATAAATAAATAAATAAAAAATATATATAAATATTTCTGTTCACTGGCCTCAGATGGCAGCTCAGAGCTGTGTTGCATTTCTGTTCTGTAATGGTCTTTGCGCACCTGGGGATGTAAAAATGGCCACATTTTGCAGAATATGTTTTTGAGACATTGCCAGAGCTTCAGGTGTGTCTTATCTGCCTGACCACATATTGGTCTTATCCTACCATGAACTTAAATATATGAATTTGGGGCTGAAATAGTTGAATAAAAATGAAATCCAGCACCCCACCAAAAGTAATTTGCATTTAAACCACATTTTAAAATGTATGAATGTCACTGAATAAGACTACACAATATAAAACCAAGCTCTTTTTAATAATATATACGTAGTGTTTTTTAATATAAAACTGTGTATGTGTACATTGTTATTCTTACTATTATAAAATGTAGCTTGATTTTATGTAGCCTAGTTCTCAACTTTTGATATAATATGTCTGATAGCATGTGTTTTATACTAAGTTCTATTTTAAATAAATATGAAAACATCTGTTATCTTGGTCTGCTTTAGCAAAGTTTATTTCAGTCTGAAAGATGGGATGCTGCTTTGACCAATAAAACAAGAAGGGACTCAGTCCTTTCACGCACATCTGTGTTTATCTGCATCCTGCGAGTCTGTAAGGTCATAGAGCCCGAGCATTGGGAGAAGATGAAAAGAATGACAGAGACTGAGGAAACTGTAAAGCACGCCAGTGGCTCAAAAAAGTATAACTCTGTACTAAAATCTTTGAATAAGGTTGGGATTTATCTAGACACATAAAGAAAACAAAGAGATGCTGAGATTTATTTTTAAATATCCTTTTACCAATTTAATATTTAAAGGGATAGTTCACTCAAAAAATAAAACCTCCGTCATCATTTAGTCACCTTCATGGTATTTTAAACCTGTATGACCTTATTTCTTTACAAAAGACAAATTATATTTTGCAGAATGTTTCTGAAAGAAAGTGATACGTTAACTGAAGACATTTTTTGTGTGTACTATTCCTTTAAACATTCAGTTCAGATCTGTTTGGTTTATGTATGTTTGAAAAAGCCTTATAAAACATCTTACTGGCCACTATAAAACTCCTTTTTCCCATCCATTGCATTTTGTGTGAAGTGTCACCAGAGATGGTCAAACACTTGACCGAAGGAATATCACATCCTGTAAAGCCATTATATCCTGAAGCTTTTGACCAACCAGCATAGCTCATTTCCTTCATGCGCTCACATCCTGTTTTAGCATGCCTCAGTGCCATCTCCTCTCACCGGACAGGTCAGGGGTCATGAATAACTCCACTAAATGATTTCTGTGCCATATTTAAAAAGAATGTCGGGAGTATTGCACCATAAAATTACACATTGACTGTAACAGGAATGTGACAGGAAAAATGTCTGAATGACTCAATAGGAATGTTTGTGTACAGTGTAATTAATGTTACAGTAGTTTGAGGGAAAACTTGGACTTTTAGGTTCGAGCCAGATTAAATCCACATCAAATGAATTTGGGGTCTTTCTTTTTCTCTTACAGCAATAAACAACTCAGTACTTTATTAAACGGTCTTGGTTTATAGCATGCAAACACACATCATTTTCTGCTCATCTAAACTTGGATGCAAAATAATTCTGAGTTGTAAAAAGCCTTTCAAGTTCAGTACATCAGCTCATTTATGGAGTTATAGTTCCTCTGAGGCTTGTTGAATTTGTTGCATGGCCTAAATTAGTTTCATTATTAGCCAGCTGGATGGATATAACCTTCCTTTCACTACTACTGGTGACATTTCCTTGGAAAGGCCAAAAAGAATGCTATATCTTTACCCATTATTACCCATACCCTAAGAAGGCAGGACTGTATTTATACGTCAATTTTACCTTAAAAAAAATACTTTCCAAATGTCACTGTTGGCGATATGAATAAGAATTCCAGATTCAGTTCCAGCATTCATATTACATATATTTTATTTATGTATTTTATACATTTATATTTCTTTCATAACGCAGTAACACGGGATAGATAGATTTAATCACAGCACGAATATGAAAGAAGTCTAACTGTACAATGCTTCTGTCTTTAAGAAAATTAACCAATCAGAATGCATATTCGATTGACGCAATGTCGTTAGATTCCATTCAAAATATGGTTGAAAAAGACAAAAAGCTCCAAGGCTTAATAAAATGTGCCTTCTGTCATTGAATGCTTTGCTTTCTGAAGTAAAAAAAAAAAAACACATTTTGGCCAATTCTTTCGCATCGTTAACTATAACAAGGCAAGCCAATCAGCTTTCAGTATTGCACAGAACGTCATCAAGCCTGCTTGGGAACAGGTAAAGAACCACCATCAAAATCAGCCAAAATATAAAAAATTATTGAGGCATCTCAAAGCAAGTGAGCATTAACGACAGGATCGTTTATGCATTTGCCATGATAGGCTGTTCCTGTCCGCATAAGGTGAGTCGATATTAGATGGGGTTCTTCATTAAATTATTATTATTTATAATGGGCATATTCTGTATATGCTGCTACGCGATTTTTCCCTTTTATTTATTACATTCTCAAGTGTTGTGTTTGTGATAATGCTGTATTTTAAAGACTGTTTGAAGATATCTGGGGAATCTGTACGCGAGCATGTTTATTAAAAAGTAGCTATAAACATAAACGTTGCAACCTTGGTTAGCTCAATATCAGTTTACATCAGATTGTGTGATTTTGCTTTTACAACTGGTTAATATTGAGTAAGTTACATTTCATACATTTAATTTGTTTATTTTTGGCAGCCACAAAAATATAAAAATATCAAGCATTGCCTCCTGTTTCACTGCTGAATGAATCAGTGTTTTTGAACGAATTGGTTGAGTAAAAAAACAGGTGAGGTGTCGAAGTCGCAGCATCTAACTACTGGTGTGCCTCAGGGCTCAGTTCTTGAACCACTTCTCTTCTCTGTCTACATGGCATCATTAGGTTCTGTCATTCAGAAACATGGCTTTTCATACCACTGCTATGCTGATGACACTCAACTCTACCTCTCATTCCATCCTGATGATCCGACGATAGCTGCTCTCATCTCGGCTTGTCTAACAGACATTTCTTGCTGGATGAAGGACCATCACCTTCAACTCAACCTTGCCAAGACAGAACTGCTTGTGATTCCAGCAAACCCATCGGTTTCATCACAATTTCAACATCCAGTTAGGCTCATCAACCATAACTCCTTCAAAAACAGCCAGAAACCTTGGAGTTATGATTGATGATCAGCTTACTTTCCCAGACCACATTGCTAAAATTGTCCGGTTCTGCAGATTTACTTTATTCAACAGCAAGAAGGCCCTTTCTTTCGGAACATGCTTCACAACTCCTTGTTCAAGCTCTTGTTCTGTCCAGGCTGGACTATTGCAATGCTCTCTTGGCAGGTCTTCCAACCAGTTCTGTCAAACCTTTACAATTAATCCAGAACGCGGCAGCAAGATTAATTTTTAATGAGCCAAAAAGACTGCATGTCACACCTCTGTTTATCAATTTGCACCGGCTACCAATAGCTGCTTGCATAAAATTCAAGGCATTGATGTTTGCCTACAAAACCACCACTGGCTCTGCACCCCTTTACCTAAATTCATTACTTCAGACTTATGTGCCCTCTAGAAGCTTGCGTTCTGCAAGTGAACGTCGCTTTATTGTGCCATCCTAAAGATGCACAAAATCACTTTTACGGACTTTTAAATTAAATGTTCCCTCCTGGTGGAATGACCTGCCCAACTCAATCAGAGCAGCTAAGTCTTTAGCCATCTTCAAGAATCGGCTAAAAACACATCTGTTCCATCTTTATTTGACCCTCTAACTCTAGCACTCTCTATTCTAATTCTATTCTTTAAAAAAAAAAATCACTTGTCCCATTTAGACTTTCTCTTCCATCTTTATTTGACCCCCTAACCCTAGCCCCCCCTATTTTCTAATTCTATTCTTTAAAAAAAAATCACTTGTCCCTTTTCGACTTGCACTCTTATTCATTTGCTGCTTGTTTTCTTAAAAAAAAAAACGACACTTTCTTTCTAATCTTTTTGTATTCTATCTGTTTTTCTTTTCATTTATTTTACAATTAACAAGAGCAAAAAAGACCTCTAGCACTAGCTTGCTCTATTCTTTTTCTATTCTATCTGTTTTCTTTTTATATATTATATTATTTAAAAAACCCTTGCTACGTGTACTGCATTAAGCTAACTGAGACTTGTTATAGCACTTGTATATCATTGCTCTTTTGTTGATTTTGACTGCTTCCATTGTCCTCATTTGTAAGTCGCTTTGGATAAAAGCGTCTGCTAAATGACTAAATGTAAATGTAAACGATTTAGTGACTTGCTGATACAGACACTCACTTGTTTCGTTGCTGAGTGAGTCAATGTTTTCGAATGAGTCAGTTGAATCGATACACATAACGTAACAATATGGGCTTCAATCAATATAACTGAACAGTAAACTTTTAAAAGATGTAGTGTCATGTTGGGAAGTATAATATCCCATTCCAGATTGTAAAGTGTGCATATGAGTCGCATGAGACTAGCACATACTCTTAGCAAAGTGTACATAAGCTTGTGAGCAAAATATCATTTAGAATGAAGCTGACATAAAACATACATAGGCCATTGCTCGAGGCTGATGATTGACAGTTGTAATGTTAGTAAGCGAGTCTGCTCTTTTCTTCAGCTATTGTGATGAGAAGCCAATGTGTTTCAGACCTCATTCGTAGCACTGAACTTGTTTTCCAATGGTCTCCATTGGCTTCACATTGGACCATGTTCAGCCACTAGTGGCTTATTGTTTTCAGATCTTTAAGAGTGGGTTTCTTCCAGCTAATTGTGTAGAGAGGGCTGTCAGTCATTTTTTCATTTAACAAAGACCAGCAATCCACTGAAACCAGACAAAGAGGAATCAACTGAATCGTATATGGAAACTTAAAATATCTGAGGTAACAAACGTAGCCAAGTGGTTTTTATGGATACATGGAAGACTTTATGAAATCATTGTAGGAGACAGACCAACACTGTGAGCGGAATATATAATACTGTGCAAAAAACAACAATGAGGTTACGGAACAGTGCTAATATGTCCTATTCTCATTTCAACTGCACTGCAAAGCCACGTGACTGGTTTTTGTCCTGTTTTATAGATTTACTTATTTACATATTGCATGATTATGTATGCATGCTTATCTCATATATATCTCATAAATATATATATATATATATAGACTGTATTTACACTCACATATGTATATACACTCAATCACATACATATGCATATACACATACATAGGTTTCTATAATGCTATAGTCTCTAGATATGACTCAAGTCTCTCAGTTTATGAAATATTTGTTTTTGTTTTTTTCATCTGCTAAACGAAAAATGTCTGACCACTTAGAAAAGTACAGCACACGCCTCCCTCAATTTAATACATACAGTACCATTAGGGGTTTGTTCAAATAGCAAGCACAACCAATAAAATATTTAAATTGTACTTTCTTTTTATGATGCCACAGAATTAAATTTTTGGACAGGGTCCTACAGCAGCTTTGTTTACACTTGTACTGTAGTACGCTTGATTTCATCATGTTTCATTCACCTTGGCATGGAGTCTTAGCTTGACTGTGCATTTCCAGATTCTGGTGTAGAAATCCAGAGCAGTATTATTGCCCATTCTAAAAGTCAGCCCACCCACTTTTCTATGTAATTAAAATCATCCTAATACCACAGAAAGTCTTGATGGCCTTCACAGACGTTCAAGTACACTAATAAAAACCTGCTGCGGACAACGCCATCTCTCAAAACCCTCAGATCAACAGCAGGACTGGGCACACACAGATGTTAACCGCATTAGTACCATCTGTCTCGTACGGGGCACAGCGGGCCTGCAATGACACATGGCAACAACACACCAGTGCCACTAATCAAAGAACCAGTGTGAGGACTCAGAGGGTTAAACTCAGCCACAAACCTCACTGTGAAGTCATGAGACCTCAACGGATTTTTCCAGCCAAACGTCCGTCAGTATACAGACATCTCCACAGCATGTGCCATCAGAATGGGTATAATAGATTCATCTACATGATTAATGAGCTATTCAGCACTTGCCCACCCTGAGGTTGTGTAGTGAACAGCATACAGTTCATTGAAAGAGTTGGTGAAACAATACAGTCAAATAAAGCAGCGGGATTGCATTGGGGCATTTTGCTGGAGTATTTTGATATTCACCCCTAGCTGTGCACACATGTTTAAAAGACTGCGCATTTGTCCTAAATGCATTTGCTGCATGCTCTCTTCCACCGCTGGCGTGGCGTGTGTGTAAATCAGCGGTTCTCCAAAAATCTGTTTTTCTGTTACCCCACAAAGTGCTTGAATTGGCTAAACTGTTGCTTTCTTCACTGTATTACCTTTGTAGCCAATGCAGATCCAAATGTGCCAGGGAGAGGGACTGATACTGTGCTGGCGGAATCCAGATCCAGAGGAAATCGGTAGCAGCTGTGGCAATAGTCTAAAGGAAATGCACTTTTGCATGTATGGCATGGAAGAGTGGCGTAGCCAAAGCTGGAAAGACTTGTGGGAATGAGGTTAGATCATGTTGTAGTGCTCCATTAAGTTCAGCCAGCAGAAATATTGTAATAAAAGTCTCTACTTTATCTAAATATATGAATGAATAGATGTTAAAAGGACCCATACAGCAATAAATAAATAAATAATACATTTTTAAAAGTCTTGTGAAAACATATTTTATTTCATTTTTTCAAATATGTTTTATGAACATGAAAATATATGTCCAAAATATTAAATCCAAATATTAAAATAACTTTTTTATGTGAGCATATTCAATAAATGTAACAGTGAATTTTTTTTTAATTAAATTAAATTTAAATTCACTAAAATTAATCAAATTGCATTAAATTAATCAAAAGTGATGACAATAACTTTAATATTGTTACAACAAAATTATATTTCAAATAAATGCTGTTATTCTGAATAATCTATTCATCGCTTTAATAATCATGCTTTACAGTTTCCACAAAAATATTAAGCAGAACAACTGTTTTTAACATTGATCATAACTTGATTTATAAATTGCCTTCACAGGAATGAATTACATAAATAAATATATATATTAAAATTGAAAACAGTTCTTTAAAATTTTAATAATATTTTACAATATTACTAATTTACTTGTTGGTCAAATAAATGTAGCTTTGATGAGCATAAAAAGTATTTCAAAAGACATTAAAAGATTTACTGACCCCAAACTTTTGAATTGTAGTATAAATATATTCCTGATACATTTGAACCACTAAAAGAGCATTAAAAATAAAATTGCATTAGACATAAAATAGAATAAAAACTTCTCTCTTTTTTGCTGTATGGGGACCTTTTGTTGATTCATTGATGATTAATTAATATCAACGGATTATACCATAAGTGTAGACCTGTTACTTTAGACAACAGAACATACAGGTTTGAACAGTTCACACACTGTGCAATGGAAACCCAGCGCGAGGACCCATGGGCAAATAAGTGTAGGTGAAGCGAACAACCCGTGCTGTCATATCTGCCTCATTATTCATTCTAATGACTTGTGCTGTTAAAACTACTCATTCTCAGAAAGGGGAACCATGGACTATTTCTAGAGCCCAGCTCCCAGGATATCCTGTCTGAGGCACCCCTCAGGGGCCGAGAAAACTTTTCACAGAAAGAAACGGCAGACTTATTACTCACCGGGTTTTAAACGGCACATGAATCTTCACTTTCACAAGAACCTTCATGGCGCTGTTTGATGTCTGAGCAGCACGGACTGATGGGAAAATGGTTGTGTGCCTTTTTTTGTCATGGTAATTGCTCTTTGGTGGCCATTCCACTCCAAGCAGCTGTTCGCCCATCATGCCAACTAAAAGAAAGCCGGGCCTTTTTGGGACGAATACAGGATAAGATTATGGGGAAACTCTGGGATTATGAAAGGATAATTAATGAAATAGGGCCATTTGTCAAGTGCTCCCTGACATGTTGCAGACTGGAAACAGAGCCTTACCAAATTATTCAACTGCTGCCTTTTAAAATACATCCACTTTACATCCATTTTCGCATGCAAACTTTGATTATTAACTGCCATATTATATTGGGACAAAAAGTTCAACCAATCTATAACCTTTACAACATGTGTTTATCACAAACAATTCACAAAGTTCTTACCTGTTTGGCAGGCAAGTTGTTCCTCTTATGTTGTGTGCTGAGCTCAAAAAACACAAGCCAGCTGAGAAATTTCTGCTTCTTAAAAGCATAATTTAATCCAGCTGTCTCAATTAAGGAAGGAACAGGGAAAGAGGAAGCTTCAGCCACATTTATGGTCCACCTCAAACCCCATAACATGCTGGCTACAGCATTGATCTCACATGGCCACCGTGACCATAAAGCCGCTGGACGTACCAGACGCAATCAAGTCCCATTCATTTAGCGCTGACATTGCGCACACAACATTGAACGCAAATAAAAGCCTTATACTGTGGCCATACCAATGAGGTGATTAATGACTGGAGTTATACTGAATCCATACGGCGTGGAAACCCCTCTCCTGGTTTTATTTGTAAACGCATGCTTGTAACCCTCAACTCAACATTTCAAAACTCATAACCTTCAACTTTCTCAGCCTTTAAGATCACGGATGCTCTGACATTTAGATGGCAGCTCATTATTTCAAGCTCAGCTCCAATAAGACTTCTCGTCCTTTTGGCCATGATCTCCCCGGTTCAGTTTTTCCATCTATTTGAAAGGTTACATGGTTATCCACAGATGCTAAAAGACCTGGAAGGTTTCCTACATGACCAACTAACCTGCACCAAGCACATTGATTGGTCCTTGGCTCTTAATGCTCCGTAACATATAAGGTACATCTATCCTTTATTAAAGGAATAATTCAACAAAATATTTAAATGTACTCACCATAAGGCTATCCAAGATATTGATGAGTTTGTTTCTTCATCACAACTGATTTGGAGAAATTTTGCGTTACATCACTTGCTCACCAATGCAGTGAATGGGTGCCGTCAGAATGAGAGTTCAAACAGTCTTATGAAGCAGAAAGTTTAGTTTTTATAATAAATTAAACCATTATAAAGATGTTTTTAACTTCAAAAAGAGTCCAAAATCCATTTAATTGCTTCCTCCAGTAAAAAGTCCATCTCCTGTTGTTCTCTCACTTCAAAATCCACCAACAAATTTTGGACTTTTTTCACTTGTAAACGGTGCTTGATCTGTGCATTACAAAGGAAACCATGGTTTGAAGTTAAAAACATCTTGATGATAAATTTTTTATTACAAACATTCAACTTTTCGCTTCACAAGTCATTATTTGATGGATTGGAGTCATGTGGGGTATGTTTGGACTCTCATTCTGATGGCATCCATTCACTGCAGAGGATCCATTGGTGAGCAAGTGTCGCAATAAATTTCTCCAAATCTGTTCTGATAAAGAAACAAACACATCTACATCTTGTATAGCCTGAGGTTAAGTACGTTTTTAGCAAATTCTAATTTTTTGGGTCAACTATACTTTAACCAAACTATACTTTAACTGTGACCACAGCAAATGACTAAACCATAATATGTTCTATTTGAATTCTCAAGAACTACATTCATTTTTATCTTTGGTTTTATCACAGTGCTTTATTTGTGCCTTCTATATTCTGATTGCTTATTTGTGTTGCTTTTAGTCATGCTGTAAGCCTGGTTTCCATTACAGATTTGCTCAAAACTATTGCAAAAGTTTATAAATGTAGATTAAAAAAACTATTGCAAAATGACTGCGTTTCCATTAACTGATGTTATGCGATTAAAATGTCGTTTTTTCCTCTTGCGATAAGCCATGGTGATGGTGGTAGGTTTACGTATATCGCAGCCACCACACTAGCCATTATTTTTAATCGAAGGAGAAGTAGGCATGTATCTTTAGCGAAGTAGCGTGTAGAGCCACTTCTGGGATGCTTCTGAAACGTGCCGTGGCGTGGCTGGTATAAACACAAGCATTGATTGGAGTGACTGTGATCAGCTCCAGTGGCCGCATCGGAGACGTAATGTGCCGTAGACGTGTGCAGTGTAAATAAGGGGTTATCCGAGCATTAATGGCAAGGAAAGCCCCCTATACTTGAGAGCGGCCACAAATTAGGTGTTTCTTGGAGGTTTTTAAAGAATGATCATATGACTTTTCAACCTGATTTCACGGCAATTCTTACATATTTTTCGAGGTGGCCTACCTAACCTCACCCCTAAACCTACCATAGAAACAGAATCACAGAAACCATACAAAATTGTAGGAGTGAGGTTGTACGAATTGGCCACCTCATAAAACATGTACGAAATATTCATGTTTCGAATTGCCTAAAAAAACACCTCATGTAAGCGCAAAAACATTTTTGCCAAATGTGGGAGTTTTTGTGATATTTATGTGTTTCCATTGTGCGTATTTTCACTTCGCAATATCAATTTTTGTAGTGTTCTTTAGTGTAAAGTATGTTTTAAATTGGCCTGGGAATGTTGCTTTTTATATGAATCTCTGTGTTTTAATACATGCAACTTCTTTTATTTTTATAAATAAATAAATAGATGAAAGATAAATAACATTTATGGCGCAAGCTCTTTGGTTGCCATAGAATCCAAACACATTTTGTTACATAAATATGGAACTTAGAGGGCTTTCACATTGCAAGTTGCAACACGTAGTTTTTTTTTATTCAAAAGTAAAAATGTTGCAGTCCTATAAAAGTCAAATAAAATGAGAGAAACTTCGTTTGATTCTGTTAAATGATTTGAGGCTTTGTTCAGTGACTGCTTGTTTTTGGACCCGTTTATTATTCCTGTGTGGTTTACACACAATTTTCTGCATATTTTATATGCATGATGATATTTAGGGAGAGGTCCAGCGATGTAATGAGAAGTGAATGTCAGCAGTGTGAAGTTTGGGTTGTGATCAGGCTCACACAGAATCTCAGAGAATCTCCAAAACATAAAAGAAAAGGCTAAAAAATCTTCAGATTCTGTCTTTGCCTTGGTATGAGGCCACTTGGTATGTATCAGTCACTTTTATGGTGTCGGGTGACACTGAGTTTGACTCTTAAAGAAAAAAACAGCGCTGGCTGAAAAGAAAGCAGTCATTCAGTAGCGTGAACAGAATTCCATATATTTATCAAAGTTCAAACTTCGTTCAGTGTCATGTGCTTTAGAGCTGTGACTGCACCACATTAGAACCAGATACTGTGAAGCAGATAGGGCAACATAGTAGGCCAAGTCAAAAGGTTTATGCCAGGTTTTCTCAGCCAAGATTTATCATGCTCTGACCTTGCTGTCAGTTACCTTATCATGGAAACAATGTGTTTTGACTGTGCTTACTCTCCGTACAAGGCCGCAAAGGCAGCTGGATAAAACCAGTAAGTCTTTTGAACTTTTAATCCAATGCAGTTTTTGCGGCCAGATGTATCTATCCTGGCAGAGGAACGTTTCGCAGCGGGCAGTCGAGCCATAGAACAATATGTGCTTGTGATATAAGTTTTAGCAGTTAACTTCTAACACCTGGGCCTGGTTCCTGATTCACTTTGCATGAAGTGGAAAAAAATGAAAGTGCTCTACTTTGCCTAAATATGCATTAAAATGACTCATACCAAAAAAAAAAAATATATATATAGTACTGCAATATTTTTCTTCCTAAAATATGTTTTTAAAACTCACAGCTGACAGAAATATTTTTGAAAATTGTGTTTTTAATCTTTAATCACATTTACCTGTAGGAACATATTTTAAAATGTACCTACATGTCCACATCAAATGCATTTTAGATACATGCAAATATGATTTGAACAAAATCAGTTTTCCAAACACGGGCAGTGAGTTTATAGTAAATGTATTTACTATAAACAATAAAAAAATTATGTTCTTTTGGAATTTGTTATAGATTTTGGATAATTAACATATACTATATTTGGATTTTAAAATATACAAAAATGCCAAAATATTTTTTTAGATAATATGTGTTTGTGCCCCTCAGTTAGAATGAGCAAAGATGTTTCTGGTTGAGGAGTCCAAAAAGGCATTCAGAGAAAGACCTCTGGATGCTACTGTAATTCTTGCCTGAGAAGCCAATCCAAACTGTCTGGACAAAAGACTAGAGATTAAATTGTTGAAAAAAGGTTGAAAATTAAGTCTCCAGCATGCCACTAAGATGTCTGTTTTCAATTATGGAACCCACCCAAGCATGGTCCCCTTCATTTGGCGGCTTTTCCTGGCGACTACATGACGCTTCTCAATAAATCACCATAGTGTCATCTTAATATACACAACATCACAAAGGATTTAATTTGGGGAACCAAACAGGACGAATACATAGCCTCCAACCGCAGTCCCTTTAAGGGCAAAAAACAGTCATTTAATTTAAGAGTGAAAAAATAAATATGGATAAAGCTTAAACAGGACTAGACAACCTTCTGGCAAAATGAGAATATATGCGGGTTTTGACCAAAGAAGCTGGGATGCTAACAAGAATGTGGAAAATTCCGCCAACATGTTTCTACTCAGTGTGGTGGAAAAGTAATGGGAAATGGGAATGTTACCCTGAGAAGGATATAAATATAGTTAATTCTACAGGAGAATGTTCTGTATGTCCTTTGGCCCTGCCCTATTTGCAAATGCTCAGCGGTTGGGATGGACAGTTTGTGTCTCATTCAGTCTAGATAGTTCAAATGGTGAGACAGTAGTTTATTGTAAGTACAGGTTGCAGAATTGATTTTACTGTAGTAGTGTTGAATCTAGGACAGATGTGAGGTGTACATATGGCTGAAGTCAAGTGCTCTTTATTACAAACATAAAAATCATTGTATTTTTTGGAGGCTAAGGGCCAGATTTAGGCTACTAAACAGGACAAACTAGCGTTAGAGTGCAATTCTATAAAAGTGCCGATGGGAGGGGAAATTTCTCATTTCCATAATGACCAGCGAAATTTATAATGAGCAGTGCAAATTACCGCCTACTTTAAGACTTGCTGTTTTTGGACATTCAGTAATGTCCAGCCACAAATACCAGTGAATTGACAAGTGCAAAAGCTGGAGCAGTCGTGGCTTATTGGATAGAGAGTCTGACTTGTTGCCCGAAGGTTGTGGGTTCGAGTCTCAGGTCTGGCAGAGATTGTAAGTAGGGGGAGTGAGTAACCAGCGTTCTCTCCACCTTCAATACCACAAATGAGGTGTCTTTAGTAAATCCTTACAGTAGTTTTTTAACACCAAATGCGGGTTAGGTTATGCAAATAATGGTGTATTTGCTGGCGCAAACTGATAGTAATCTGGCTCTACATGGCTGAAAATCAATCCCAGTTCAATTTGAAAAAAGTCATCAGTTCTTGCATTTTATACTGTTCGTGTTTTCTACTGATGTTCTTCATCTGTAGTCTTATGTAAGACTGTTTCCACCAAAGAATAAAAATGAAAAAAGTTTAAAAAAAGTTATTGCAACGTTTTATCTCACAATTCTGATCTTTTTTTCTCGTAATTCTGAGTTTAGATCTCGAAATTTGGTTTCTCGTCATTTTTATTCTTGAATTTCTTTTCCCTCAAAATCGTAAGTTTAAAACTCTGTTCTCTTTTTTTTCTCAGAATTCAGAGTTAAATCTTGCAGTTCTGTCTTTTTTTACTCAGAATTTTGAATTTACATCTTGCAGTTCTTTTTTCATGCCACAAAATCATTTTACAATTCTGACTTTTCTTTTCAGAATTGTGAGATATAAATTCAGAATTGCAAGGTCTAAACTGAGAATCCTGACATTTTCTCGCAATTCCAAGTTTACATCTAACATTTCTCACATTCTGAGTCTATCTCGCAATTCTTAGAATTATCTGATAATTGTGCGAAAAAGGTCAGGATTGTATTTTTAAACGGGCTTCTGTTCTGTTCTGCTTCTTGCTTTTTTTCTTCAAACAAATCAACTGAAAGATGACTCAGTAACTCATTTTCATTTCAAAATCTCCACCAATAATGTAAAGACTGACAGTTGTTTTTATCTTGTGTGAATGTGAATAGTATTATTCATTTCTTTTTAAAGTAAGTCTCTTTGGATAGAAATGTTTGCCGAATAAATGTAAATGATTAGTGTAACTTGAAAACAGTTCACTTCATAGGCATATTATTTTACACTTTACCCTCAAATCTCACTTGCACATGAAAATGTTATTGAAATATCAACATTTTGATCCCATTTCTACCTTTTCTAATCATGTAATAATGTGTTTTATTATTTGGTTGGCCTAAGAATAATCCACTCCAGGTTTCCGCTCCATCCTCCACTCTCTTATTCTGTATTCCAGACCGAAGCAAAGACTCTCTGAGCCATAATTTATGAAATGTATAACTCACCAGCCAGTATAGACTCTTGCAGAGAAGCACTGCTGAGTTGTGCAGTTTCTTAAGATATGCAATTAGATCTTCTGATATGTTTTCATGTTTCATTGGCCGTTCTTTTGTTGTATTGTCATAAATGCCTCCCATCTGCTTTATTTTTTTCATTCGGTCATTAAACTCATTCATTTTACTTTTATGATACTACTGTACAATAAAAACAGAGCCGGATTCCAACATATCGTATGAATACTTTACAAGACATTTTTTTCTGAGTGTATTGTAATCTATTAGACATGACCAAATGTAAATCAGAAGAGGCTTTAAAAGGTAAATATGATGATGACATAAATAAAAATGACTGTACACTGTACAAGGACTATACACTGACTATTTTATCATTACTTGGATTTCACATGCTGTCCCTAAATGTATGTTTTCCTGTCAAGCTGAAAGTGTGACAGAGCTCTCAGGGAGGCAAAAAATGCAATATATTTCATTATCATGCAGCTAATGATATGGAACAGAACATTATATAATAGAATTTAATATGACTGTAATTACAGTTGTCGCCATCTCCAGTGGTAGAGCTTTTCGACAGCTAGAAAAAAAGACTTTGTCTAAAACATTTGTAAAACCCAGCGGTGGTGCAATCTTGAAATGTCAACCACCCCGCTGGTATAATCTCTCACATAAAACAGCGTGTCGTAAAATAAAAATGCTTTCCACAAAGAGTTTTACAAATTTTGAACATACAATAGGGTACAAGGAAAATAGGCCTGCTGATTTTTTCTGTTCTTAAAATTCATGATCATGAAATGTTCTTTTATTTTTAACATTTAATATTATTTTGGATAAAGTTTGTTTTGAGTAAAAATCATTCATATTAATATTATATACAGTGAAGTGTGGTGACCCATACTCAGAATTAGTGGTCTGCCCGGGGAGCAGTTGGGGGTTCGGTGCCTTGCTCAAGGGCACCTCAGTCGTGGTATTGAAGGTGGGAGAGAGCGCTGTACATTCCCTCCCCCCACCTACAATCCCTGCCGGTACGAGACTCAAACCCACAACCTTTGGGTTACGAGTTCAACTCTCTAACCAGTAGACCACAACTTCCCCTGATTTATATATAAATATTTTTGCATTTTTGCAGATTTATTAAAAAAGAAAAACTGAAATATCACATGGTCCTAAGTATTCAGACCCTTTGCTGTGACACTCATATATTTAACTCAGGTGCTGTCCATTTCTTCTGATCATCCTTGAGATGGTTCTACACCTTCATTTGAGTCCAGCTGTGTTTGATTATACTGACTGGACTTGATTAGGAAAGCCACACACCTGTCTATATAAGACCTTACAGCACACAGTGCATGTCAGAGCAAATGAGAATCATACATACATGTCAACTACATGTCAACTAATTCTTATTAATTTGCAACTACATGTCTACTAACTCTCAGAGTAGACTGTTAGGTTAGGTTTAGGGTTAGTAGAATAATTTGACAATCATTTTTTTAGTATGTTGTATGTTGTGGACCCATCAATATAAAGTGTTAGAAGTTATTAAGCAAACAGTCTACTAATACTCTAATAATTGCTAGTTGACATGTAGTTGCAAAGTTACTTACTGTTAGTAGAATGTCTAAAATGGACTATCGAAATAAAGTGTTACCTTAATATCTTCTGCCAGTGTACTATTTTCCAGTATTGTAGGTAGAACAATGCTAACCTTTTTCTAAGGTAGGCTTTGTGTGAATATGCTCTGAATCTAATATCACAGATCATTAATCCTTCTGAACACTTTGTTTACTATAAATATAAAGGCATGCACAGTTTGATAAAGTAGCTTGCTTGGCTCTCCGGGCTTCTGGCCCTGGTCTCTCTATCTGTTTCTGTATCGTTCCACCTTGACAAAGTCCAGATGGCATCACAGAACAAACAGCTGCTGTGCTGGCTGGGTAGAGCGAGAAATGGAGAGAGTGGAGACAGACAGGGCAACATTTCACGCATATGATGAGCGTTGATATGCCAACCCCATTGACCTTGTATGATGTATGCACAGTGCGTAACTCAAAGCCAATACTATTGCTTCCATTAATCCCATACTCCATCTATATACCTAACTGCAACTCTCTCATTAAAAGTTATAAATTGACAGAGTTTGCTGTATTTTTCATGTCAGCTTGTGGTTTGGGTCGAAATTGGAAATTGGTATTTGTCCCTGTCTCCGTAAGAAGCTATAATTTTCTGCCAACCCCCCCCCCCCCCCCCCCCCCCCCATTCATGGCAAAATTAAATGTCTCCAGTGGGATGTTCGGCTGCAACAGATGTTTGTCCCCCACCGCTGTATACGGTTTTCCATACCTCATAAACACTCGGAAAACAAAAAGGTTGGGGAATTTAAGAGGGAAAATACATGCTGGGTCTTGGCTCAGCATATATATGAACAGTAAATCTACAATTTGAGAGGCATTTTAGGAAGATATAACATGAAACATCCAAAAGACAAAATGTGGGAAGTGTTAGCTTGATTACTTTACACTCATTCCCAGTTTTATGCCAGTTGGGCTTCTTTTGATCACATGGAAAAACACCGTTTACTTTTGTTTAACAGCCTTTCCCATCACTGATACTAAACATTTTAGCATGTTAAGTGCAAAAGAGATTTGAGAACTACAGGTAAGCGGACAGTTTTAAGCAAATAAATAACTTCTTACCTTTGTGTACCTTTACCTTTGAGACTTCATTCTTTAGCGTAAACACTTATGGATCATAAAGAAAGCTGTCAGTTTCTGCTAAGCATGCATGTTTTTAATTATGGAGTGCTTTTGTTCAAATTAGCAGGTAATTGTGGACCAGGCCAGATCGGGTCAGACAGTATTCATTGGCAAGTGGATGAGGAGAACCAGATTCACCTGGATCAGCTGCATGACGGCTGTGGATTTCCTTCTGTGGGATTAAACAGGTCAGATTCACCACGCTCAGTGGTGATATATTCCAGTGAGATGAGCTCCATTTGCTCATATGAAATCAAACTGTCCTGTGAAGTGACACAGTAATCAAACACCCTCTGAAAAGGTCTGGGGAAAATCTGAATCTGAACAACTGCAAGTGTTCAACATAAACCAGAAACCATCTCTATTCTAGTCTGCCAGCCAAAAATAGAGGTCTTCCCGGATTCTGAAATACTTTATAGCCCAAGTCACTGGAGTGTGGGAGGGATGACATATGTGTTACAAAGACTTATATTGCAAACATAGAATCATACAAAAATTACTAAAACTTGCAGCTAACATATTGAATTCTACTTATGACATACAGCACTGAGAAAATGGATCTAATATAACTTAGAATTATCAAGTAAATTATCACATATTATTGATCATCTGGTGTCTACGAGTGGTATATACAGTATATATATAGGTGAAATTACTCTACTGTCTCAGCTTCTTCAAATGAACTCTAATTGGCTCTCTGGTGGTCCTAAAGGGTAGAGATCTTTATTAGAAGGTGAAATAATTTGTTTAATGAAGATAAATGTGCTGGTATCAGGAGCCTGCTGAGTCTGGGGAGTGTAAGCAGGCTGGTGGGACAGAAGTGTATGAGTTCATCCCCAGGATACGAGAAATACAGTAACGTGAGGGGGAAAAAAGAGGCTTTCACTTTACTCGTGTTTCACCCACTGAATTCATATGATGCAAATTGAATTTAGATTGGCATCCTGCTGTAAATATCAAATGAAGATAGCTCTCACTTACAGTTTGTCTTGATAGATTTATAATTTGCAAGAAATAGATACTTAAATTGTGCCACCGATGAGTGTAAAATGGATGATGCAACTAAGTGGATGAAAGCTCTGCTGGATTATTAGGTTATAGAAAGAAGGATCATTGCTAATCCCACAATTCTGCTGCATGTTCTGAATCACTTGATTGACAGAGATGTTAAACAAGATTCAAAGCATTTTCTGTTTAGCCCAAATCTTAATATGACCTTATTTAGAAGAGAGAAAGAGCTTTTCGATGTGTTTAAACATGTGGAGCTGCTTTTGAGACGAATTCACTCAACACTTTTGAGTGCAATATTTGAAAATAAAAATCTGCCTCTTATTGACTATAACCACCGCAGACAAGTTTAACAGGCTCTACATGTGCTAACACAAAACAAATTAAACTAAAAATGGCTGATTTTAATGTAAATTGGGCTTATTATAGATTGCTTCATGTTCACAAAAAAGACCTTGCAAAATTAATGTTGCGCTAAACAAAATTTTTATTTAAAAGTTTTCTTTTGATTACGGCAGCATAAAATTTGGATAAGAATGTTATAAGAAAACTCTTATATACTACAAAGTGGTACATCTATATTCTTAAAGTGTTCAACCTTCATCAGAATTTGCAAACTCAAAGCTCTTCATGCATACCAATTCATGCCTGCTGCTGTGTGTTTAATTTTAATTATAGTGTGTTTAATTCAAATGTATTTAGGGCATGTATTAATGATGAAAACCACCGTGAGGATAACGTGATTAATACACACTGCGTTTATTTTAGCTTAGAAAGAATAACAACCTTCCGTCTCTCAAGAACTTGGAAAGTTCAACCTTCATAATTTCCCCCCTCAGAGGCCTTTAGCCCAAAAACATTCAGAATTGGGATCCATTATTTACATCGCCTAACTAACACAGACCTTTGAAGAGCTTTCAAGAAGCACTTAAGAGTCATTTTCCACAAATTGAGGGAAATCTTGTTAGCGTTTGCCAGTTCATCCAGGACACGAATGGTCTTTTTCGGGGTAACTGCGGACATTTCAACTAGTTTCTCTTATGAAGTGTTGTTAAGCACGTTCATTTCCTTTAAATTGCAAACTAATTCTAATGGTTTATATAATTTTTGGGGCTACAGAGTCTGAAAGCTATTGATGCATCTGGAGGAACTGTTCTGTCTCAGATGTTTTATGAAAACTAAAGACCATGCTTTCCTAAACTTATGTTCAAGGGCGTTTATTTCCTTAAAAACCCTGTCACAGCACATCTACAGTATATGCAGAACCAGTGAGTTCCAGTGATCTTTGCTGTGATGTTTTTACCCTTCATGGAACACTTCCATTATGTCATCCCGTTATATCAACTCCAGACATCGCTGATCTGTGCTGACAATGGAAAAGTCTTTGTCAGGTTTGCGAATGTGTAAATTTTGATGGCGGACTCATAAAGACTGGGTGTGGTCTGAGTTTAATAAAGTAGTGCCCGTAACAGTTCTGTTACATTTGAATCAATTTTAGATGTGTGTCACAAGAGCACAAGTATATATACGGACACCCTTCTATTATAAATACACATTTCCATATTAGGCTTACTAATAATATGCTCCTCATTTGGTCTTTCTGGAAGAAAATTTTCCTTTTAACTTATGAACAAATATTACCCAATAAAAATAGTTGTAGTAGAAAGAAAACAGTTAAAATGTCATGTGCAAAGAGAGACATTCTGCCCTGTTTACAAGACAATGAGCTCAACCCACTGAACTGCAACAACTTCAAATGGTAAGAAAACATTCTGTACTTTAATAAAATTAAGATGTTAAAAGTTGGTTGCAAAAACAATAAGGTCAAATATCTACAGCTGAATATAGTTCTATGCGCATTTATGTATAAATATGTGTAGTTATATATGGAATATGTAACATATTTATTTATTTGGTAAGTCTCCAGCGATTTTAAAAACTGGATAATATAAGACATTTTTCTAAATAAACCCTGTCTGAATATATCTCGTAATAATGACTGGCTGACTGTACTGTTTAACACCTAGACTATTTTAAATAAACAGTTTTCTCATTTATAATTTTTTTGTGTGTGGCATTGAAAACAAACCACATGTAAAATATAAACATTTCATCCACTTTACAACATTTCTGAATATAATAAACACAGAAACCATTCAACTTTGCGCAGACCAAAGGAAAGATCGTTGACTAACCAACCAATTATTCATTCCAAACATTGGTTTTGCCCAGTCTAACTGACTGAGACTCATGGGATATGAGTGTTGCTGCAGAAAGGGTATGTGTAGATCTTTGTTGCATCGGTCTGAGCCCCTCTCTCTACTGGGTGGGCAGCACTGTAAGATGTGGCTTCATGATTTATTTCCCTTTTGTTCCTCTGAGTCAGCAGGGGCAGACCACACTGTGACTTACATCAGCCGGTAAACCTGGACATCGCTGACATGTTGACTGGACCACAAGCAGACACAGAGTGAATGAGAAAGTGAATCAGTCCCTTCATCTTGGTTGGCACAGTAAGTTTTTTATTTTGGAAACAAGATTCTGTGTGCTACTGAGTATTACAAACATCAGTACATGATTTGGACTGGTACAGAATATGGTACCAGTGCTGAATAAAAATAACAAAAAAACAAAAAAAGACCACACAGCAAATAAATACATTTCTTCTGAATAATAAATTTTTTTTAGAAATGTGTTTGCAAATAATGTCTTCTTTAATATGTCATATTAGTGTGTAGAGAGCTATAAAGAGCAGCTGGGTTTCAGAAGTAAGAATCACATTGATTTTCTCCTTAGGCAAAGTGATTTTTAATGTTGACTTTTAATGAGCCTTGGTGTGAGCTATGAGGATGTTAACTGATGATATATGCTTTTGCTGAAGCCATCAGCCCACATTATTTCAACTAAATTAAAAAAAGATTGTTTAACAGTGGGATTCCTGGTGAGAAAACAACATTACCTGTAATTCTACAAAGAAATCTCCAAAAATCAGGTAATCATGACAAGCAAATTACTGCAAAACAATATTAAGTATAAATAACTAAATAATTATTTTGCTGTGATTTGCTTATCATGCTTATCTGTATAATCTCATAATATCTATCTATCTATCTATCTATCTATCTATCTATCTATCTATCTATCTATCTATCTATCTATCTATCTATCTATCTATCTATCTATCTATCATCCATCCATCCATCCATCCATCTATCCATCTATCCATCTATCCATCTATCTATCTATTTATCTATCACCATTGTCTATGGAAACAGTGTTACATTCATTTTTATATTAATGTTACTATAATGTTGCAATGTTGTCTTGCTGGGTTAATTGTTTTGTTGTTTACATTTTTTTAGCAGAGGCATTGAAATAACATACAGTACAAATAATTACAATTAAATATTTAATGTCCACTTAATTATTTATATATTTATTTATTTATTTTCGAGATAATGTATAGTCAGCCAGTTCAGCCAGTTCGTTGTGACCTAATCTTGGCTTCTTTTAGGCTTATTTACATGTTTTGCTGCTTGCCTAAAAGTATACATGAGCTATGTGTACTTTACATAGCTATGGACAACCAGTGCAATGGAAATAATGCATCTGCACTAACCACAAAACATGCCACTTCCTTACTGGTCGCTGTCTCAGCCACCATAATGAAGCATTGCAATATAAAACATTCTCCAAGACTGTATCTTTCCCTGAGGCTTGACACAATTATGTTTTGTTTTTTTTCAATTACAAAAGTTTTTTTCAATGTGCTGCTCCGTCTGGCCCTAAGTATTGGCGCCTATCACACAGCTGTGAAAACAGTCTGTTTAAGTGGATTTCACAATTTTCAGCGGAAAATCATTTCATATTTCTCACACCTGCTTGTGTATGTGAGTGCGTGTGAAACTGTGTTTGTGCCAGCATTTCACTGGAAGCGAACCAGATTGACAGATGAAAGGTAAGAATCGAAAGAGCACACCCTTGAGATGCTCTTCTGATGGTGTGAAAGACCCTGCTAGTGTATGCAGGACAGAAAGATTCAATTGGCAGTGCAGAAAGCATATTTTCTTGTCTAAAGCCCAAATAAGATTAATATTAATAGGTCTGCTATGAAAATTACTTTTCTTCCAGTAAAGATAGAAGTATGATAAACCATTGCCAGTTGGGTGAAGCTCAGAGCATAACAGTCAAGATATGGTTGTGTACCCTGCAAACAGTTTCCCATATCATAATACAACTCAAAATAGATTACCAGACACAAAATACAGCATGTAAATGCTTTAAACAGCACTGCAAATCCTGTAAGGGTTGGCTTTGTTTTCCAAAAAAATATCTAAAATATCCTGAAATGAGATAAATTTATTTATACTTAAATATAAATTTAAACATGAATGAATAAGCTTGTATAAACAAAAATGCCTGTGCCTTAAAGGCAAAATCATTTATTTTCTTAAAATAATTTATAAGATAAAATCTATGAAAGCAAATCTTAAACTCTTATGCTTTTTTCTCAAATAAATGTATCTTTTTCTTATGATATTTAGATATTTTTATAGAAATCTAATGAAAAATCTAAATTCTGATTGGATGAGTTGCATCTGAAGCTGCAGGTTCTATATTAAAGCTGCAAATTGTTGCGTTGTTTGGCAACCACAAACAGCCTAATTAATTATATTACTTACCATTACAATTATTCTGATTAATGTCATTATATGACATTTGTTTTTGTTTTTTTACATTTTGCTCTTGCCAACCTTTTATAAAACAGCCACTTGTGCATAAGAACACGCACAAATAAAATCTCTGGCCTCAAGTGACTTGTTGCTTTATTCTAATATGGTGCAGTATAATTATAATCAGCTCCGAAATGAATGGCCTAGTTTGGGTTTGTGTAAGATTGAATCTTCTGAATCACCCTGATTTAGGCAGCAGTTTTTTTACCCTTAAAGGAATAGGTCACTAAAAAATAAAAAATTGCTAAGAAATATACTCACAGGCCTTCCCAGATGTAGATGAGTTTGTTTCTTCATCAGAACAGATTTGGAGAAATTTAGCATTACATCACTTGCTCACCAATGGATTCTCTGCAGTGAATGGGTACCGTCAGAATGAGAGTCCAAGCAGCTGATAAAAACATCACAATAATCCACAACATGACTCCAGTCCATTAAGGATGTCTTGGGAAGTGAAAAGCTGCACGTTTGTAAGAAACAAATTTGACATTAATATGTCAAACCATTCAAACCTTCAAAACTTCAAACCATTGCTTCCAGATAAAATCTGAATCCTCTATCCACAATATTGTTTTAAATTATCTCATCTGAATAAGGAAAGAAATATGCACAGAAGCGAAACCATCCAAAATATTTCTAACCATATGTTTATGGATTTTGATGTGAGAGGACAACAGAGGATGGAGGAAGCTTTATTATTGATTATATACTGGTATTTTGGCCAGTATATGGGTTTGTTGATGCTTTTCACTTCACAAGACGTTAACTGATGGACTGGAGTCATGTGGATTACTTGTGGATTATCGTGATGTTTTTATCAGTTGTTCAGACTCTCATTCTGATGGCACCCATTGACTGCAGAGGAGCCATTGATGAGCAAGTGATGAAGAAACAAACACGTCTGAGTGAATTTTCATTTTTGGGTGAACTATTTCTTTCATTTAAATCCCAACTAAAAATGAGATGAAGCTTTTTGCAAAGTAGCAAAAAAGTCAGCAAAACTTTGGATTCAGTAACAGAAATTAAACTAATTCTGGCTTAAAACTCTGCATAATATGCATAATATGTTTCAATTACAAAGACTAAGAATGGTATCTTTCTTTATTCGCATACACTGTCTGCTTGTTTCAGCACCAGATTTATAATTAGAAATTATGCAAATCAAACATGGCCAAAACATCACAGCTCATTCATTTAGACTTGATGTGTTTCTTAGAAGGCAACAGCAGAGCCTCTTTCTTTAGTGCATGTAGTCATGCATGCATAGCTGGATGCAGCATGTGTCTGCAAATCTCTTCATCCAATATTAAATACAGGTTTTAGACAACAATATCACAGCCACAGCATGATGTACATCAATGTTCATGGTGCAACTTATTACATTTAACGAATCTAAGGATAATCAGTCTATGGAACTAAACTAAAAGGATTATTATGAGCAGAGCTTTTCCAAAACCAACATCTCTTGGGAGAAGATTTTGCTAATGAATGCAAAGCTCTGTGGGATAAATGACCCTTGGTTAGGTGTGACTGTTCTGTGGCTGAATGTATTGGCCCCGGTGTTATGTGATAGTTCTCCAGGCGACTGTTAAATGAGGGATTTCCTTTCAGGTCAGTGCGCCTGGTGATGGGCCTGTGGCCAGGAACCCAGCAGGAGATAAAATCAGAACAAGAGCTGTATCCGTATAACTCTGTGCTTGACTGTATCCTTGGTCAATCTCAGCACCTTTCTATCAAAGAATAATGGCAAATAAAGACATTGTAGCCTTAAAAATGGGAAGAAAAGAGCAGTGATGGAGGTACTTTGTGGAAAGTACAGCCGTTGACATCAAACGCCATTTCCAACTTTAAAATATTGAGGTGTGTTATATATTAAAGTCGACATGTAGGGCATTTTGCACATTTTACTAAAGTACCATTCAAACATTCGGGGTCAGTAATATATATATATTTTGAATGATAGAAAGAATGCATTATATTGATCAAAATTGATAGTATAGACATTTATAAAGTTAAAAAAGAACACTATTATTTAAATTATTTTATATGTATCACATATTCAACAAAAATGTTAAGCAACACAACGTTGATAATCATAAGAAATGTTTCTTGAGAACCAAATCAGCATATTAAAATTATTTCTGAATGATTATGTAACAATGAAGAACGTTTTGTCATCGCAAGAATAAATTGTTTTAAAATATATTAAAATAGAAAACAGACATTTTAATTGTAGTATTATTTCACAATATTACAATTTGTACTGTATTTTAAAGCAAATAAATGTCAAAAAATAAATAAATCAAGCTTAGCGTTAGTTCTTGCAAGTCACGTTAGTCAAGCTCGCTGATCCCCATCTACCTATAGGAATACGACACCTATCTAAGCATTCATATATAGGGTCCCTCAGTATTAGCAGTTTTTCGCATTGCTCAATAGCTAATTAACCTCCTCCATCCCCAGCTCCTCCTCTGTCAGTCAGGATTCAGCCTTCTGATTCTTCTTGAATCAGACTAATTCTAAAATGTGTACATAAAATTATTGAACTTTAACGATATCTGCAATACATTTATGTCGGTTCTGTTTACACTGGGGGGTTATCGCTGCTCTCCCTGCTCTATGCGCAGGGAGTTCTTGCCCAGAACAGAACCATACCGCCAAACCAAACTGTATGCTAATTGTCAATCATCTTTGACGATAGTGGTCCTGACAGAAAAACTTTTGAATGGTGTTGCATGTGTGTGTCATATGTAATAAGACATATTTCTGAGTGAAGCTGGACAAGAAAATTATGAAGGAATCAATTGTATTCATCAGAAATTGATTGAATAGTGAAAAATTGTCTCTTTATGACCGAAGCTCATAATGAAACACATTTTCCATGATAATGCTATATTGCAGAAACCCTGGTGATTTCTAGTCCTAGTATTGGATTTTTTGGGAATATATATATTTATATAAAATTTGCTAAACATTATTACAGGGAGGGGTTAAAAATAAGAGGGCTTTTGATGAAAAATTATAAATATAAACTTTTAGTAACACTTTAGTATAGGGACCAATTCTCACTATTAACTAGTTGCTTATTAGCATGCCTATTAACATATTGGCTGTTTATTAGTAATTATAAAGCACATATTCTGCATGACCATATTCCACATCCCTATTCTGACCAAATACTTAAACTAAACAACTACCTTACTATTAATAACAAGCAATTTAGGAGTTTATAGAGGCAAAAGTCATAGTTAATGGTTTGTTAATAGAGAGAATTGGACCTTAAAATAAAGTGTGACCAAGAGTTTCAAATAATAAATCTGATCAATCATTCTCACTGGAATCAAGGGGTATTGATTTTAATGAATGTTAAATATAGTTTAAAAATATGACTGTTTTACCTGTTATCTTCCCTTTGTGGGTGAGCCCATGCACACATTGATTTGAGCGACATTCATAGCTACTAAAATCAGGAGAGTACATGCCTCCAAACACTTTCCAAATGGTTTCAGTTTCAACTTAACCTCAGCCTTCACCTCAACTGATATGTTCACAATGTGTTCACTTTGTGACAGCTGCATATCAGCACAAGACATGCCTTCTCCATCCTGACACTTTTTAAAGGATGAACAATTTGGACAACTCTCAAATACATGTGTTTTTGGTCTTTCTACACCCTGTTGTCTTCGTGACCTTTTCCTTTCTGTTCATCAATACTTTCCTATCCACGCAAGGGAGTGGACATAAAACTGGTTCCACTGGAAGCGGTAGATGAAGAATGTTTTTTTGGCTTGAGATGATAAACAGGATTATAAGCCCACATTGAGTGCTTGTGTCCCAGGTCTGCTTCAGAGGGATCCAGACTGGGGCCTTTCTCATCAGAGCCGCCACTCCTGGGACACAGCCTTGAGGCCAAAGCGAGGAGACCAGGATGTCCAGCAGACTTTACTAGAATCATCTTCTCCACAGGGATCACCATCACAAGCCCCAGATGCTTCTGAATATCGGAAGCGAGGAAACAATATGCTGCAGTTCTCAGGCATCATCTGCAGAATCGAACGTTTCATTCCCACAAAGGTTAGTAGTGAAGAAACCTTTCATTTCTATGCAAAATTACACTGAACAAAAATGGTGTAGAAGTAATTTTCACTCAGAAATTGCTAGTAAATTTCATGAACACTTACAAAGAAACAGATAGTAACACACTGAATTAATTGAACCTACAATTACAAATGATATTTATAAATAATCATTTTAAAAATGATCAATATTTTCTCCAAAATACAATATGAGGGGTACAACCTGTCAGGAATTCTACAATATAACAATATGCTATCATGATGCTAGTGTTATAATAAACAAAAGTGATATAATGTGAAAATACATGAATATGTAGCCTATTATGTGATACATACTGTATTTGCAATTTGCTTTAGAAAAGTGTTTATATTTCTTTAACCCAGTGCAATATGTGATCATATGCAATAATAACCCCAAGCAAAATAACAGTAAAAAAAAGAAGATTCTTGCTGTATCAGTGTATTCAGTTCAACTTGATCTGCCTAAAGTAAAAAAAAACAAAAAAAAAACGTTTTGCAATCATATTTATACTGTAAATATGACAAATAATGAAAGAACACATTTCTCACCCTGGCCTTTAAAGTAAGATTAAATAGTAGTAGAAAGTAATAGAATAAAGTAGGTTTAGTTGACTTGGACCAGTAGGCCACCGACTAGCAACCAATCAGAACCAGCAGGATTTTAGCTGTGACATTTGCATTGGCAAGAACCAATTTTTTTTTTAAAGTAAAATATGCAATTAATTATATCATTGCTAAAGTGCTTTTTAAAACCAAATTTATTGTCAATTTTAAAATATTATTAAAATATTATTATTTTTGCAATAACAAGATGCTTTTAATGTGGAAAAATGTCACGCTCTTGAAAATGCTTTAGTCTTTCTTGGAATATATATTTTCTCCCTTTGAGGATAGTGATTAGCGTGATCAGCGGGCTGATTATAAGGAGCAGATGGGTAATAGTTTGACGGTCACGCCTGAGTATGTCAGCTCTGTTGTGGCTAGGACGGTCAGCTTCACCAACCCTAATCACAAACGCTCATTTATTAGTGATTTGGGGAAAGGGAGGAACCTCAGACCAGAAGCCTGAGGATGGAGAGATTACAGCAGATGGCTTCCCCAGGATTCTGTCCTCAGTGGAAACTGATATACAGGTGCCAAGAATCATGCACTCAGCGGGATCAAAGATGAACAAAAAAAGAGCAGTTTTCATTTCTTTTCCCTTTTAGCTGACTGTGAAGAGATAGACGTCATTATGAAAACCAGTTTAAAGAAAAACAAAACATATTCGTCAATGCATAAGAGATATGTAAGCCTATATAACAGATGCATAAGAGAATAATTGACAGAAATTAATAAATTAGATGCAGGTCGCCACACAGGGTAATGTTATTGATTTTATTGTTCAATAAACAGATATACAGATTAAAAATTATATATTTAAAATGCATGACAGTAAATTTTACTATTATTTTACTGCATTAAAACACCAGCATTGATTGACAATCATATTTAATTGATTTGTTCATCTTGATAAGAAAAAGTGTGCATTCAGGCCTAAAAAATCTTCAGTGAATGTTGACCTTTACATAATGTCAAGTTCTTTTCGAGTTTTTACACATCTGCAGAAAGAGACCTTTATTTATGTAAAGGCATATGCATGTTCAGCTCAATATTTCACAGATTCTTATTCAGGACACACCAGGATTTTCAAATGCAATATATAATATTGCACTTAGCAGACCTACCACAGTTTTCCACCAACCACTGCTTTCCACTCCAAGCTCCATAACGCTAAATCAACTCATATGCACCTTGGGTGTGTTTTACACTGTTTTACTTATGAAAGCATTTGTAACAGCAACGCCTTCAGTCGGAATGCAGAGAAACATCTGCTGCTGATGCACCGAGGCTTGATTTTCACAGTTAGACAAGTTAGGTGTCTTAGTTTTGTAGCAAGCGCTTACAGCATGCATCTGTGTTCAATTGATTCAAAGGGAGAATGTGCTGTCTTAAAAGTTTAGAAAGTGATATAAAATGTTTTGAATTAACCACAGAGTTTCAATGGTGGTTAATCTATTTGCAAAGGTGTGAATTTTGCAGATCATTGACAATGGACTAGTCTTTAGAGAAAAATGTAGCTCCAAACGGAGTTGACTAGAGGAGTGTCAACTATTGTTATTTAGCGCCATCTTGTGGATTAAAACACGGATGGAGAATGAGAAAGGGAGTATGGCTGTATTCCCTTGAATTAATACAACAATCTTTTCTCAAATAGCTTTCTTAAGTCCTTAATTTTGTTGGTGGTCAAACTGTGCCCTTCCATTTTATATTTGGATCTTTTTTGACACTTTGGTCACTTCCACCGCAACACTGTCAATCAACACTGTCTGCAACAGAAGTTATTTCATGGGCTCATTATCTGGGTTTTGGAGCCTCTGAGGACCCTTTAATAACAGATAATACTTCAGCATGTCTCCATCAGGTGGGTTTTAACGATCTCCTCAGAGCTGTTAACAGATTTATTGTCCATAAACTGCGTGTTCCTTTAAGCTTGTCTAATAAAAAAATCTGCAATGACATCATTAGATTTATTGCGTGAATTTCAAAAATCTAGCGTGGCGTTAGTTCTGGCAGGTCACGTTAGTCAAGCTCGCATCAGCTGACCTTCAGCTGATCCCCATCTACCTATGGGAATACGACACCTATCTAAGCATTCATATATAAGGTCCCTCAGTATTATCAGCAGTTTTCGCATTGCTCAATAGCTAATTACCCTCCTCCATCCCTAGCTCCTCCTCTGTCAGTCAGGATTCAGCCTTCTGATTCTTCTTGAATCAGACTAATTCTAAAATGTGTACATAAAATGATTGAACTTTTGAACATATATCTGCAATACATTTATGTTGGTTCTGTTTACCCTGGGGGGTTATTGCTGCTCTCCCTGCTCTCCTCCATGCTAGGCTGTATGGAGGCGCAGGGAGTTCATGCCCAGAACAGAACCATACCGCCAATCCAAACTGTATGCTAATTGTCAATCATCTTTGACAATAGTGGTCCTGACAGAAATATATACAGGTGCATCTCAATAAATTAGAAGGTCATGGAAAAGTTCATTTATTTCAGTAATTCAACTCAAATTGTGAAACTCGTGTATTAAATCAATTCAATGCACACAGACTGAAGTAGTTTAAGTCTTTGGTTAAAATGATGCCTTTGGGTAAAAGGATTAATACTCTAAATTGAAAATTTTTGGTTTGAATATCAGTAAATGTCTTCATCTGTGTGTATTAGGAATAGGCATAGCTATTAAAGCAGATTATTAGCAGAACTCACCGGGTATTGTGTTATCAAGGAGAAATCCAAAGAACCCTCCAACAAACATACTGGTTGTCAGAAGCACTTGAAGTACATGGTCCAGTTCAACAACTCCTAATACAAGTAAGAAAGCACAAAAAGATCATACTTGGAATGGAAACAGTGTGTTGACAGCAGATGTGTCTGTATATAAAGAGTCTGTAGCATGTGCTTTTCCAATATAGATTATAGTTTACATACCTGTTGCT
>NW_015505201.1:105108-135625 GCF_001515645.1 Sinocyclocheilus grahami | reverse complement strand
GCATGTGCTTTTCCAATATAGATTATAGTTTACATACCTGTTGCTATGGATGTTGGGTTTTTCATTATCCAGTTGGGAATAGCAAGCCCAGTGAACATGGAGAATCCAAAGATGAAGATGTTGCGTGAAGAGTTCATGTCTGTATACTATTCATAATGGAAATTAATCATATTTTATATGAAGAATAGTACTGATTCAAACATTTGGTGTCAGTATACTGATTCAAACATTTGGTGTCAGTAAGATTTAATTTTTTAAAGAACGTTAATGATACATGTAACATAATGTTAGAATGTAATAATGTTACAAAAAAATTCAAATAAATTCTGCTCTTTTGAACATTCTATTAATCAAAGAATCCTGATAAAAATAAATGTAATAGTTTTTGCTCAAATATTAAGGAGCACAGCTGTTTTCAAAACTGATTACAGCATGCCGGACACTGAAAACTGGAGTATGAAATGATGAAAATTCAGTCTTCCCATCACAAAAATAAATGAAATTTTTATATATACATATATATATATATATATATATATATATGTAGTTTTAATCAAATAAATGCAGCTTTAGTTAGCTTAAGAGATTCTATCAGCTATAGTACATAAAACATTTGCACTGACCCTAAACTTTTGAACGGTGGTGTTGGTGCACATTGTGAGCATTTCATTTCCCCTAATGTGATGCTTTTTGCATTAACCATACTGTTTTTACCTGTAGGTTTGAAACACCAGCAGCCATAATGACTCCAAACATGACCAAAAACATTCCAGGTTATTGTCCACAACCATAACATCATTTATACCGTCCAATTTTTCCAAACATTCCCATTATAATCATTAAAAAGCCACTGCACATAATCACCATGCGACTGCCAACCTGCAAAAGATGAAAGGTTTCTCTCGATTAATGTCATAGTTTCACAGAAATCATGCCAAACAATCTCTCTCTCAAAAAAGTAGTGTTGTAAGCCTATGCAATCACTGTGTGTGAAGTAAAATCAAATTACATTTAGTCTTGTAAAATTTATTGTGAAACTTTGTACCTTAGTGATACCCAAGGCTCCTACGTTCTCACTGTAGGAGGTGGTTCCGTTGCCTGTTCCCCAGGCACCTGCCAGCAGACACCCAATGCCTTCAATGCCAATGCCTCTGTTGATGGCATGTCTGGGAGGTGGTGGGGCTCCAGATAATCTGGCACAGGCATGATAATCCCCCACTGACTCAATCATGGAGGATATGACCCCTGCCAGGATTCCAAAAACTCCTGCCAGACTAACAGTTGGCACTCCCCATTGACCTGGGAATACAGTTACATAGCCATAAATAAACCATAATATGGATTATGATTCCATATAAGATTATGGTTCCTGTAAAATACAGCAATGACCATATAAAATACTGGGTCTTAATTGTTCTGGTTAATATACCCGGATAAGGAAATCTGAACCAAGGCGCCCTGCCCATAACATCTCCTTTAATGTCAGTCCGAGCTAGATAGCCATATTTATCAGGGTCTGAGGGCAGGACATTGTAGATCGTCAGCAGGTAGCAAATCAACCAGGACAGAGTGATTCCTAGCAGGACCTGAGGAAACACTCCTTGCTTATAAAAGTAATTTTATGGAGCATTGATGTTTAGAAAACACATTTTATCAAGACTTACAGGCAGAATCTGAAATATGTAAATCCTGCTGGTGTGAAACTTCTTGGCTTTGCTGTATTTGGGGAAGGGGATGGAAATATGGCGAAGATACTGCGAGAAAATCACAATCAAACATGTCGTCCTGTGGAGGAAAATGAGACTGTGTTATGGCTCTGTGTGAGATTAGGTTTAAAAGAGCATTACATGTCCAGAGATTACATTCAGCACTATATCACTATAGCACCTATACTTAACTACAGTATTCAGTTGGTGAGCGGAAAGTCAAGGCTAAACCTTGTTGGACAGTCTGATTATTTCTAGTGAATCAGTTCTCTTGGATGATTCATATATGAACCATTTCACACAAAAAATTATTCACAGGTTTGAGTCAGTTTATATACTACTGTGTTTTTGATCACCTTAAATGTGGTTGCTTGTTTGTTCAAAATCAGTCAAATATGTGCAGTGTAGTATATAATACAAAACATGTATATGCCATTTTTTAGTCATTTGATGTAGTTATCTACCCTGAAAGCAAAATATAAAAACTTTAAAAATATATATATATATATTCTTTACTATAGTCTACATACTTCCGATTTTTATTAATGATAATTAATTTTAAGAAGTACACACATGGAAGAGATGCCCCAGTGGTGTCCTGCGTTCATGCCAGTGGAGTCAAACAGTGATAGGCCGATTAGTGAAATAGTTGGTGCAATGGTCAAAGGGCCAATGAAACGCATGAAGAGGCCAATTAGACCGGAGAATCCCACTAGCACTTGGAATAGGGAGCCCACCATGATTGAGCCTTGGAGCTGTGGAGAGATGAAAATAGAAACTGAATTTTAGCATTAAACAATAAAGATATTATTATATATGTTGTGCTGATCTAAAAAGATAATATGTGACCCTGGAGCACAAAACCAGTCTTAAGTCGCTGTGGTATATTTTTAGCAATAGCCAAAAATACATTGTATGGGTCAAAATTATAGATTTTTCTTTTATGCCAAAAATCATTAGGATATTAAGTAAATATCATGTTCCATGAAGATATTTTGTAAATTTCCTACCGTAAATATATCAAAACTTAATTTTTGATTAGTAATATGCATTACTAAGAACTTCATTTGGACAACTTTAAAGGTGATTTCCTCAATATTTAGATTTTTTTGCACCCTCAGTTTCCAGATTTACAAATAGTTGTATCTCGGCCAAATATTGTCCTATCCTAACAAACCATACATCAATGGAAAGCTTATTTGTGCAGCTTTCAGTTTATGTATAAATCTCAATTTCAAAAAAACTTTCCATCCATCCAAATATGCAGTGCCCCAAAAATTATACATTTCTCTGGGTTCGAATATAAAATATTAAGCCATGTTATCACACGATTTGTGATAATAAGTGATGCTATTCTCACTATTCACTATTTTTGCAATTACCAACTGTTTCCAAGGTCATTTTTAATGGCTATATGCAGTCAGTTTCCTTCAAGTTCACACTGGTTACCTTCAAGTGTCCAATTTAGCCAATTTAGTGTCCATCTAGCCATTTTATTTCATTGTCTTTTTGCCGATTGTTTTGGTTGAGGGTTATCTATTGCAATGACTGCCACATTTTAAAGTGTGGTTTAAGTGTCGAAATATATTTAGAACCACTCGACATATGTGAACCTGGATCACAAAACCAGTCATGAGGGTCAATTTTTCGAAATTCGATCTATACATAAATCAGAATAAATAAGCTTTCCATTGATGTATGGTTTGTTAGGATAGGACAATATTTGGCCGAGATACAACTATTTGAAAATCTGGAATCTGAGGGTGCAAAAAAATCTAAATATTGAGAAAATCGCCTTTAAAGTTGTCTACATTAAGTTCTTAGCAATGCATATTACTAATCAAAAATTAAGTTTTAATGTATTTACAGTAGGAAGTTTACAAAATATCTTCATGGAACATGATCTTTTACTTAATATCCTAATGATTTTTGGCATAAAAGAAAAATCAATAATTTTGACCCATACAATGTATTTTTGGCTATTGCTACAAATATGCCCATCGACTTAAGACTGGTTTTGTGGTCCAGGGTCACATATGTTCATTAGTTACATACATAGACTATCAGGTACTGAGATACTCACCACTTGCATTCGACTTTGCCAAACATTAATGAACTCAGATGAGGAGGTGTTAACCAGGCTGACGTTTTGTGTCCAAGCTGGACATGTCCATTCAGGCATTGATAGCAAAGCCATGGTGGGTGACAGGAGTGTAAAAGTTCCACCCTGTAGAATGGGTAACCTTGCATTAGGAAAAAGAAGAGCCTTGTCACCAAATGATTAACTCTTGTTGTTTTTGTTCAATAAGTACATAGGTTCTTCCGACTTTTAATGTTGAGACGTGTCTTTCCGTCCCTCTGCATTTCAATTAAATAATTTCATGTTCAAACCCTTTCGTCAACTTATCAAGTTTAGCATCTCATTCTAAACCCTTCCTGATTCCTCACTAAAAGCTAAGTCTTTAACCTATCTCAGCAGACGATAAACAAGGTAAAGCTTGTATGTTGTTAATAGTTCAGATGTATGGCTCTGTTATAGTATATAATGATTTTATTGTACAAGATATCATCTGAGGTGTGTGTTTACAACTGCAATCTTGCACTGAATCAGTTACACCTACAAAAAGCAATTTAGATGGTGTTGGTAGTATTAAGACATATTTTCTTGAACTAATACAACAATTTCACTGCTTTACACAAAAGGGAGCTCCACAGCTGAGAGGCCTGAGGAATGTGGGTTTAAAATGTGCTGAACTTCATGGTAATAAGATGGAAAATTCCAAATCCTATTATGGGTTTTAGCTTCTGCAGGAATCACTCTGACCAAAGTCCTACATATTTCTGCTGTACATCAGTAACAGACGGATTTAGATTCATCATGTTTGATAAGTATAGAAGCTAATGCTCTTGAAGATCTGTAGAGGGAACATTTAGGATAACTTAGGCCTGTTATTCAGGTCAAGTAGCCATAATAAGAGCGCAATAGGTCTTCAGCCTTAAACAAGCAGAGGCTTATCAGACGGTGAAAACATTGCTAAGCCTACATTATTCACACTTTCCTAGGTCAGTGAACCCATGGATTGAATGTTTGGATTGTTGTCCTGGGAGATGGTTTATCTGGAACGTTAGTAACTCTTTTTTTATGATTTTATTTTGCGGAGAGGAACACACACCAATAAATCTAAATATGTATATTTATATAATGTGTATAATTTGTATATAATATTTTAGATCAATATTAAAAATGTTAAACATTTAAGCATATAAAATTGATCTTATGACAATAAATTGGATACATTCAAAGCAAAACCTGCCTCAGAAAATCAAGGCAAACGTATAATCAAGCAAGCTTTTTATAATGAAACACCCATGGTTAAATAATTGACAAAGAAGGCCCCATGTGTCTCAGTAACCACAACACAACCCTGATTCATGAAGATGATCAAAACCCAGTGATTCATTGTTTAATTACACCTCATCCTTAAAATATTGTTTACATGTCATGACATATCTTCCCACTCTGTGAGCTGACCTTGGCCTTGGTTCTGGCACTGCTTTTGAATTCTGATGTTTCCCTGTGAAACATATTATTTTGCCATGAGTGATAAAAGCAACCGTACCTCACTCCAAAAGTGACCTGCAGTAAGGTGCACACCCCAGACACGAAGAAAATAGTGCTGATTAGGTGACTTTGCGTGAGGCTGTCATGTTGTAGACAGAGGCCTTGAGACAGTATCAGAGGAATGGCTATGATGCCACCAAAAGCCGTAAGATAGTGCTGTCAGAGAGATGGAGAGAAATTGTTATGTAAGTTCTTTCTGTGACTTACTAAACACATATATACAGTGAAGTCTAAAAGTTAAAGACTACTAGTGAAAATGCTTTTATTTTGCATAGACATCAAACTATTAGTATAGAAATAAGTTGAATTTTTTAATTATTTTAGAATGGGTTTTTATATGTTCCCCTTTAACTTTAATATCAGTTGCTTTGTCCATAAACTCTACAAGTTGAACATTTGAAAGTACACATGATGACCACCAACTGAACACGTGATCAATGATATAAATGTGCTAATTTAATTAAAAATAGTGCAGAATCTTAACCCTATACAGCCTATTTGATCATATTTGATGCATTCATTTTCCAAGGCCTTTGAATTATCAGCATGATCAAAACATTGCTGAAAAGTTGAATATTTAAATAGCATCTGCTAAATCATATTATTTGGAGATACAGAGTGACATTTGATATTTAAGTAGTCTATACTGTTATATAAAAATCTCTTTAATTTGCATTACAAGGTATCAGCTATATATCTAATTTCAGCTTCAGTTATTATTTATAATTTTCATATAAATAATAACAACTGCATTTCATTGCATATTTTTGCTCAGTTTGGGCTTCTGAACAAAATTAAGGTGTTTTCATACTAGATGGGCCATAAAAATATTTGAAAAATCTCAGATTTTAAATGTGGTGTTTTTTGTTCCAGCTGTTTTTTGTTCCAACTGTACATTGAAATTGTTCTTTATTGGTACTGGTGAATACAGTGCTGTTCATAGTGCACACTCTAATCAAGACTGATTTCAATTGATTTATAGGAATCTGATGATAAATCCTATCATTCAAATCTAACATGTTCAACATCTTTTTCACAGGCAGGTTTGTGTGTGGCACTGACCTGAATCCCCAAAAAGATGCAAAGGTACCATGGTGGAATATCAGTGACACAATATGCCAACTTGCTACTGTGTCCCTCTTCTGAGAAATTATCACTTCCATTTTTATTCTCCGGTAACTCACAGAAATGGTCTACACCATCAACCTTAAGTAAAAAAAAAAATCCAGTTTCTGACCTAGCAGTTTTCTGTCAACAAACTTTCCTAATTTTATCAATTTCAAGTCATTATATAAATATAATTTCACATATAAATCACATATACATATAATTTGTTTTCCTATCCATTTAATTGGCTTTGCACGAAGAAGAAGAAGAAAAAACAATAACCCTTCTCACTCTCAAGAGTGTTGTTTTTTCGGATAAAGATTTAAACATGTTTTTTGATTGATCAATATGCAAAAATAGCTATTTCTTTCATACTTTTTGTAAATTAAATATTACATAAGCATGCGCTGTAAAACACACACACACTGCTCCAGTCCACATTCCAGTTACTAAAACGTTGCGCATACCCCCAATAACAAACACATGAGTAACACATGCATTATCGAGAGTGATAAGAATCTTTGGTTACAACACCGATCATAGAAATGATCACATGCCATAGATTTTTATAACTGTGTGGATTTAAAGATCTTATAACTTGACTGCAGTCTGACGTAACTTAGATTTACACAATGAAAACAAGACCCATTACACACCCATGATCACAGTACATTCAAATGTAATGTTCCTATATTCAATCTGTCTACTTCCAGAAACTCCAAGGCTAATTTAACAAAGAAATGAGTAATTCTACCTAAAATGTATGTCTATAAATTAAGGTTACTCACAGTAAAAGCATAGTTGTCCAACCCGTCACTGGTTTTCTCTGGAGCCATGAGTGTGGAGGCAGTAGACAGTGTGGAATTCTCAATGGGATCTCTAATAAGAGAGAGGGCAAGAGCTAGTTAAGGACAGCATAAAAAGAAGAGACAAGAGAGAAGAGAATGGAGGAGTAAAAACAGAGACACGGGACAGGGTTTGGGGATGCTGCTACTGATTGTAAATGCTATGGGACCCATCAGCTGCTCATGTGAACTCAATTACACCACGACTAGCAGGCAGCTGACCAGAGCCACGTGCTGCTCTGGATTCTGGTTTAGGAATACACATTAAGACACACAAATGTGTGCATGTGCACCAGTGCATTTGCATGCATGTTAATCACCATGCAATGCATCTTCAAAGTCTTTCTTTCTTTCTTTTCTTTCTTTCTTTCTTTCTTTCTTTCTTTCATTCCTCATTCAAAAAAGCAAAAGATAATAATGTATTACTTATCTTAGGCCAAGGGTCCTTTTATGTTGTTGAATGCTAGGTTTACATAATAACTTGGCTGCAGGTTTCATATAGTTAACTAAAACTAAAACTTAAAAAAAGTTAAAGTAACATTTCAGTTACTTAAAATAAACATAAACTGAAATGTAAAAATATTAATAAAGCTTAAACCTATTTTATTTAAGCTAGTTGTGTATTTTTTTTCATTTTCCTTAAAGTAGCTCAAACTATGTGAACAAATTAAAACTAAAATAATAATAAAAACACTGACATATAAAACAAATGTCAAACACAAAAATAACTGAAACTTTAATTACAATTAAAATGGAAGCAAAATATAAAAACATATTTCAAAATTTAAATTACAGTAAATTTGTTGGAATAAAAAATCCAAACATCCACAGTACAAATAACATGTGATCATTCTAGTCAGATAAGATTTTCATACACTGCCTGCAGCTTTTTTATATTTACATGTATTTATTTGCCAGATGTTATTATCTAAAAGCAAATTGCAGGGCATTCAAGGTATACATGTGATATTTACATTTTAACTGCTGAATTACTAAACTATATATAGCCTACAGTGTGCATTCTCCTTCTTATATCAATTATGTGGTAGTTTTATTGTTTTTATGGAATGTTATAATAATCTGTAATATGGTACTGGCAGTATTACTGCAATGGCTCTCAGTTTTCCCCATATGGCATGACAACGTGTTAATGTAATATAAAGGATTTATTTTTTTTGTAGTCAAGCCTTTAAGTTACGTGCCTTCAAAAATAATTCTAGTATGAGAAACATTTACTATAGTAAAACATGTGACAAACAGCCATTTTCTTCCTTGTATAAATTATTTAGTATGCTTACTGAATGTACTGCAGAAAATAATGAACATGAGCAGGGTTTTACATTCCGGTATAAAGCTTTCTAAACCAGGACTTCCCGAGTAATATGTATCACATGTCTCTCATTTTGTGGATTTATTTGAGATAGTGACAGGACAAACCTAATCATCCAATCATTCTTTCATCAGATCCACCCGTCGAATACCCATTCGGGCTGCTACTTTTAGAGATCAAATCATCCTGTGAACATTTCTTTCATTAGACCATTAGAAAATAAGACATGCCATGTACTTACCTTAATGGACATTCCTCAGATTAAATGAACCTCACTGTTTTAAAAGTCCCATCCTGTAGTTAATGATTGTGAACAGTGTTGGGGGTAAAGCATTACAAGTAACGCGAGTTACGTAATCAGATTACTTTTTTTCAAGTAACTAGTAAAGTAACGCATTACTTTTTAATTTACAAGACAATATCTGAGTTACTTTTTCAAATAAGTAACGCAAGTTACTTTTTTTTCCAATTTATTGATTGACAGCTCTCCTGTCCCCATGTTGAGAGAAATTAGAAGATGTTACTGTAGTTCTAAAATAAATATGAATATGCATTAATTAATCTCACTCCTCAAAATTAATTAAAATAATGCAACTCAGAATATGACCCAAACCTGCAATAATTAAATGTTAAACAACACAAATATGCTTTATGTATCCCATTCTATTAACCAATGTCTTTGCTTCTGACCTTCGGTGATCCAGTTCAACCGTACTAATAAGCAAAAATTACTCTAGACAAACATTTGTGTGTCTTTTTTATTGCTGAAGTGTGTTGAAATTTCTTCTTCTGCATTCTACTGTACGGATGTAAATTTACTTTCCCTTCAGCCTGAGGCTTATTCATTTCACTTTTGGTGTGAAAAGGCTTTTATATTTGCCAAAGATATAACTTTTTTATTTTAAAAACAAACAAGCAAGCCCTGTCCAGATTTAAAAAGTAACGCAAAAGTAACGTAATGCATTGCTTTCCGTAAAAAGTAACTAAGTAACGTAATTAGTTACTTTTTTATGGAGTAATGCAATATTGTAATGCATTACTTTTAAAAGTAACTTTCCCCAACACTGATTGTGAAAGGAAGTTTTCCAGATAATGCACATGTGATCTTTGACCTCTGCACACACATAACGATGTGCTTGATTTCCAGGCCAGTCAAATTATTGTGTTTGAAAGCTTGAGACCAGTAGGTGTGCCACACTGTCTGAGAAAACGAAATCACATGCAGGCTGGTGAAATCTGACATTCAGAAGTACAGTGTGTCATGAGGTCTTTTTCTCAGCCTGTTCGCCTCTCCCTCCATAATGTACTTAGACATGCTTCATTCTGGATAAGGAATGTGTCACATTTAATGTTACATTTATATGAGGCAGCTTCATGTCTCAATTATAGAAACTTGTATAGTTTATAGTCCTTTTGGAACTGGGACCTGTGGTGTCAGTGGCCTTCTAGTTGTTGGTTGTCAACTGCATCACTTTCAGAATCTTCAGGATTATAGCTCAGATTTGAATGGTTAAGATTTGAAACCTTTAAACAATGAATATGCATAACGTTTCATGCAAAGTCGCTCTTGATTACTGTCTCTTTACTTTTTTCTTTATATCATCTATAAAGGTTTGACTTTCAAAGAGCATCTAGCCAACCACACATTTAAACAATGCATAAAGAGTGAAAAAGCCTCTTTAAATAAATAAATAAATATACAGGTGCATCTCAATAAATTAGAATGTCATGGAAAAGTTCATTTATTTCAGTAATTCAACTCAAATTGTGAAACTCGTGTATTAAATACATTAAATGCACACAGACTGAAGTAGTTTAAGTCTTTGGTTCTTTTAATTGTGATGATTTTGGCTCACATTTAACAAAAACCCACCAATTCACTATCTCAACAAATTAGAATACTTCATGAGACCAATAAAAAAAATTTTTTAGTGAATTGTTGGCCTTCTGGAAAGTATGTTCATTTACCGTACATCTACTCAATACTTGGTAGGGGCTCTTTTTGCTTTAATTACTGCCTCAATTCGGCATGGCATGGAGGTGATCAGTTTGTGGCACTGTTGAGGTGGTATGGAAGCCCAGGTTTCTTTGACAGTGGCCTTCAGAACTTCACTTTAAGAATGTAATTTTTTAATTTGTCCAGCAGGTGGCGAAAAAGTATTTAAATAATGCAAGTTGTCATCCACAATAACATTCAAGTTAGCCCTAATAATAAATTAACATAATAATAATAACCTAATGTAATAATAATAATAATAATAATGTGTTGCAGATTCTTGTATCTGAGAATTTCAGAAATTTCTGAAAGGACCACATGTGTAATGTGTGTGTGTGTGGTATGACATATGATGTAACAAATTGTAATTAGCATTGCCTTTACATATACTACTAATAATATACAGTAATAAGACGGTGTAAACGATGAGGGGTGGGGGAGTGACGTCACAAATTGAGAGCCAGGATCAACTTCTGCTCACTTTGCATTCCGGATAGATGGCGCCGCTTTTCCTCAAAACATTATAAGTTGGACACGAAAAAATATGTCTTTGATGGATGGAACATTAGTGCAGTTTATCACAGCACTATTTACAATGAAGAAATCGAGTCTAGTTCATATGCCGCTCGTGTAAACATCATTTAGGCATCAGCAAACATCAGCGCATCGGGTGGACGGACGGACTGCAGCATCCACCTGAATCTCCTCCTCAGCCTCCGCCTCTCTGAGATATTATTACACCCGACCGGAGACCGGAGGCTATGGCAGCCGATGGAGGATGCGGGGAATCGGTGGATCATTACCGGGCCGAGGTGGAGAGGCTGACCCGAGAGCTCGCAGAAGCGAACCGGGAGAAGATCCGGGCTGCGGAATGCGGTCTGGTGGTGCTGGAGGAGAACCAGACGCTCAAGCAGCAGTACGCCGAGCTCGAGACCGAGCAGGAGGCTCTCAAACAGGAGTTAGAGCAGCTGCAGGAGGTAAACACAGCTCGGGTGATCTGCTATACAGTGTATATGTGTGTATGCGTTTATGCATGTATGTGTGTAAGTGTACAGTATTTATGGAAATGAGGAAGATGTATTTAATGTTATATTTATACACACAGACATGTGTAATATTTGATATGTATTTTAACCTGTCTTTCATTAACAGTACCATGGTATTTTCATGGTACTGTTTTGTAAGTATATTTTAAAATATGTGACCCTGGACCACAAAAGAGTAAATTTTTAATACAACTATTTGAAAATCTGGAATCTTGAGGGTGCAAAAAAAAAATATTGAGAAAATCGCCTTTAAAGTTGTCTAAATGAAGTCCTTAGCAATGCATGTTACTAATCAAAAATTAAGTTTTGATGTATTTACGGTTGGAAATAGGCATGGGCCGGTATGAGATTTTGACGTATGATAACCTTAATCAAAAATATCACGGTTCCACGGTATCACGGTATTGTCATTACAGCTCTAAAATGTGTTATTTTTAAATGACTGGGTAAAAAAAAATTAAAAATAACAACATACAGAATATTAGGAACAGTAGAATGTTTATTTTTCTTTGATTTGTTTCCTAAAAAGAAGAAAAATAAAGACTGACATCTTTATTTAACCTAAATCTGTAATTACAGTTATTTAATTTTAGTTATATAATTCATATACATATCATTTATATCATTTCATATCGTTTAGTTATATAATTTCATATACATAATTTAATGTAATAATAACCCAATTTAAAGCAAAAACGGAATGTTTTTACCGCAGGAACAGTATAACGGAAAATATTAGCGGTTTTGAAACCGTGAAATTTTCAAATCGCAGTATACCTTGAAACCGGTAATCGGCCCATAGTTGGAAATTTACAAAATATCTTCATGGACCATGATTGACTGATGATTGATGATTTACTTAATATCCTAATGATTTTTGGCATAAAAGAAAAATCGATAATTTTGACCCGTGCAATGTATTGCTGGCTATTGCTACAAACATACCCGTGATACTTAAGACTGGTTTTGTGGTTCGGGGTCACATATTGTTAAATTAAATTAAGTTTTCATTCATGCTTAAGTGTGGATGGATTCTTTTGTCACAGGTTTATGAAGCATCTTTGGTGTGTCAGGAAGCTTTCTGGGCCGCTGGCCCATATTGTCCATCCCTGCTGGGAATTTTTGTCTTCTCTCTGTGCATCTCTGTCTGAATGTCAATAAGATGTTTACTCAATATGGCATATATAAGCTACATTTTATTGTCTGTTTATTGGTATGTATAAAACTCAGACAGAACTAAGCAGATGTTGGCTTGTTTAGTCAGATCCAAATAACGTTTGAAGCTTGTATGAAGCGTTTGTATTGTTATAATGCACTTTAAAATGTTTTTAAACATCATATTCACCCTAAGCCATCAGCATGTTTTTTTTTAATTGTCTGAGTTTCCTTACATCCTAAATTATAAGTACGATGAGTCAAATGGAGCATACAGTAACCATCCAAAATGGACACCCTTTGCTGTTTTGTTACTGTATTCGATCGATAACATATCTGGGACAAATGGACTCTTTTAGAGAGGTGAAATGATGAAGAGATAGGGATGAAAGGAGAGAGACAGCGGTAAAATGAGACCAAAAGAGATGGAATGAGATACTTTCTGACTGCTGCAGTGATCCAGGAACTGTGGGTGCATTTATTTATCCATTGATAGTCAGTGTTAATGATGACATAGAGGGGTATGGTAGCATGTTGATTTGATAAATCTGAAAGTTCCTCATAATATGTCATAATTGATGAGTGTTTTGTATTAAACCACACTACAATGCAAAAGTTTAAGGCCCGGAAAATTGTAATGTTTGTTAAGTCTCTTATACTCACCAAGGCTGCATTTATTTATTAAAAACACAGTAAAAACAGTAATATTTTGAAACATTGTTACAATTTAAAATAACTGTTTTCTATTTTAATTTATTTTCAAATGTAATTTATACCTGTGATGGCAAAGCTGTTTTTTCTGCAGCCATTACTCCGGTCTTTAGTGTCACACGATCCTTTAGAAATCATTTTAATATGCTCAAGAAACATTTATTATCACATGCTTTATTCTTATATACATTTTTAAGGATTTTTTGATTAATTGAAAGCACCTGAAAAGCATTTATTTCAACTAGAAAAAGGTCTGAATAAAAATATTCATAATTTTAGTATTCATATACTTTTAAATGGTATGTGCATTTCTTATATATGAATTTGTTTGATAAAAATGGCACATTGAAGCAGAGTAGCCTGACCTTTTGACCCTTGTTTAGGTGTCGTCAGTGTTGAAAAAAAAATTCTAATTTATTTTCAGAAAATGACACATATTAATTAATGTTACTTGGACCGATTTTTTTTTTTTTCCAAAGTCTTTTCAAAGAATGTGTCTTAATTATTATATGACTGTCCTTGTGTTCCCTAATGACCCCTAAATTCTCCTGAAGTAAAGCACACTGGAAGACCAACGACTATGACTAATGGGTCTTTGTTCAGCTTCACAATACGTATGAATGCTTATCTCAGACGTTTATAGTTATTCACTGACAGCAGTGAGTCATTTGCAGTAAATGATTGTCATGAAATTGTGTCAGTAATTGCATTTTTTCATGGCAGCTCCCCCTAGATCAGGCTAGTCTGCCTTGTGGGCTTGTCTTTAATTAACTCTATCATGGAAATCATGATATAGCTTGTCGTTCAAAGCCAGCCCAAAAATTGGGGTCAGTCTGACATAAATTGCTTTCATTGTATCAATTCATTTGGAATTGCATAGAACTATGCAGCATCTGTTAGTTATTTGCAATGCAGTATTATATTTAATCTATTCAGATTTAATTTCAGAAAAATTAGAATTCTTCATGTTTATTTAGAAAAACTTTTAAGTACAGACAGTGCAGACAGTTGATTTATCTTCTAAGATTCATAGTACAATCAATAATGCACATCTGTTTTGCTGCTTGCCTTTCGGATAGTATCTCTGTTTCTATTCAAAGCATCTGTGCTGTTTGTAATAGAGTCTGTCTGCGGCTGATAGTCTCGTGAAGGGCACGAGTCCTGGAGGTGATATTTTCTCTTGAGGATTGACTTGCTGTATTTGGTCTCTTTTCTCCTTATCTGTCTACATTTCTCCTTTATTCTGATGAATATTAAACAGAATGTGAAAGACCACACTGCACTATTTGCCTTTGGGCTCCCAGCTCAATTCCTTGGAGAGTTTTGCCAGAATTTACTTGCAAATCAGATTTTCTGAATGTAGAAATGCCATTTGAAATCTTTTTAAGAGACGCCTTCACCGTATACACACCTTTTTGTTTGTATTTAGAAGTTGTATTGTTTCTATATATATATATATATATATATTATATATATATATATATTGTGTTCTACAAAAAAGGCTAAATGTCTTTTTGAACATCATTAGGGTGAGTAAATTATGACAGAATTTTCTCTTTTCTGTTTACTTGTTACAAAGAAATAAATCCTCTTCAGTTAACAAAATGAGTAAAATGATTCACTGTTATGCGTTTGTTTTTTAATCTATTTGTGGTAAACAGCAGATAGAGCTCAAAATGTTTTTCGGTCCCTCAGGAAACAGAGGAAATTGTCTGTTGAGTGTTTTATGTTTACAAATGGAGGGTGTGTGTACTTGAACAGTAATGCCCTTCAGTCCTGTTTCCACTGAATGCTCTTGATGGGACTTGATCTACAGTGATAAGACCTTTATGATTTTTGGAAGATGCTGAACATCTCATATCTGAGCTGTTAAACTGGTATGGTCTTTAGAGTTAGTACAAATGGGTCAAAGAGTTCTACATTCTAGGCTATACCTGTGTATTTATATTTTTATCAAAGCATTCAAGTTCAAACCCATGCTCTTGGTGTTGCTGGCACCTTGCTTTACTCTTTGAGCTACATAACTTGGCAGTAAACAAAGTAAGAGTGTAAGTGGCACTGTGTAAGGTAGGGTGGGAATATGGTAGGAACTCTGATGAACTCTTTGAGTCTCATCCTTAGTAACTGTCGGGCCTCTTTTAAATACTCACTAAAGGGCATAGAGCATTTCTAGGTCATCCATATGGAGTCATAAATCTGCCTGTCCTAGACTGAGAAAGAAAATGAAAAGTGATGTCATAAGAGACAGAGAGAAGGACACAGTAGATAGGAAGCCTCGTAGGACTCCTGCCTGCCTCCCCCTCACAACATCAGCAGGGGTTCTAGAAGCTGATCGATAAAAACTGGTCGTACAGGCCCTAGTTTTCTGCCCAACCCCCATAGTCTAACCTCTTGGCACAAAGGACCTCATCTCTCAAGATTCCCAAGTGGTGAGAGATATTGATTTTAGTCTCTGATGCTCTGATGCAAATGATTATTGCATTGTGAGCCAGCACCACACTCCAAAGTAATACCAATAAACAGCATTTTCAGTGCTACTACAGAGAGAAGGCCTAATTAATTATATACTTATAGGAGAGCATCACTATTTCAGTGCTCATTCTTAGGATTAAGGATTTAGATAAAATCATCTGCCATAAATATGGGGCCCTATGAAATCTGTTTTATTTCTTCCCAAATTCTCTTTTTTTTCAGTTGTAATTTCTCTGGATAAATGTTCTAGTAATCAAAAAGCGCATAAAATTAATTGAAGTCATGAAATACAGTACATACAATTTAAGAACAATTTATTGAAAATTCAACAAAAATTCATTTTTAGGGCCCTATGAAATCTGTTTTATTATTCCCCAAATTCTATGTTTTCCATTTTAATTTTTACAGATTTCATAACATGTTTTATAATTTAAAAAGCATGTATAATCAATTTAATTCATAAAGATTTCATTAAAAAAATCTTTTTTTTTTTTTTACAATAATAGGGAACAATAATACTTTTTTATATATATATATATATTTTTTTTTTAAAGGAAATTCTGTATTGTCTGTCTAGTTTTTCTGCATTTGTGATTTAATACAAATTAATAGTAAAAAATGGTAATCAAAAGAATGCATGAAACAGTTGAATAGTGTAATTAATGTTTTAGAACGTAAGCAATTGAGAATGTAACAATTCCTTTTACTTTTGGCATTCAAAGTGCTGCACAGCAGAGTATTACTGTTCAAATTAAAACATGCAAGAAATTATTTTATTCTAAATGTATTATTATTAATATTATTATTACTACTATAAGAAGTACATTATACTGTACACTATTTATATATTTCTGTCATAGTCTCTCCAACTTAAATCAAAGTTTTATTTTGACAGTTGTTGTGAAGACCTTTGAGGTTCTGTGTGTATGGCAGGATTCCATCATTCCATCCGTGTTTTCTGCTTCACTGAAATCACAGGACCCTATGAATATAAACTTTGGTGGCACATAATGATACCTCTGATTATGCATCTGCTTGAGCTTGGTAATGTTTTTTGCATGATGAAGGATGAATTATGGATTGGGTCTTTTGACTTGGGCCAGTAAGAAAGCCACATAACAACCACCAAGCAACAATTCCCTGCTGGAATTGAGTCTAATTGACACTAATTGATGCATCAACTTGGTTGGCAACACTCACATTTGGGCCATTGGGCCACTATTAAGAACTAACCAAATAAGAATTTGCAGCCTGCCAACAAAAATAACAGAAAATGAAGGTGAAAACAACAACAATAGATAATCAAGGAACTGTTGTTTTAAAGAGTGTAAAGTAAAAACACGGTGCTGTCCTCTGCAGGTCAGGTAAAGTATTACAAAGCAGTCGATATGTATGTCTGTACAATCTTGTGATCAGTGGAGTAAACTTTGTAAGGCTAGAAAGCTTGACTGTGTGAGATGCAAGTTAATTTTGCTGCTTTGCTGTCGCCAGCGATTTTCAGAGTTCTGGGTGGCTCTACAGAAGTGGTGTGGATTCAGGCCTGTACCTTTTACATCTCTCAGAGCAGAAACTGCCTAGAACCCTGCACAGTTTTTCACTATTTATTGCAGTGCACTGCAATGAGACTTTGGGAAAGAGCCCGTCTGCTTTACCCAGGGGTCTGTGTATTGATTGTTGCTTTACTTCAGCTTTCTAGACTGCAACTTCACTGGCTGCAGTAAAAGAAACTGTGGGCTCTGACAATGAAATGAATAAAGTCTGTACTCTGCTCTTACAGGGCGGTTATGACTGTTTCAGCCATGTAGACTATAGACTCTATATCTCATTTGTTCTCCCTCTAAGTGTGACAAATCCATTTGCTGCCTTATGGACTGGATCACGGTCATCAGCACAGTTCCTATATATCTCACTCTTTGTAGAGTTTTCTACAAATATTTGTATTTGTATCTTTACTTAGTATTTCTATCTTTATATATGTGTGTGTGTGTGTGTGTGTGTGTGTGTACTTGTATATGCTACATTGTGGGGACCAAATGTCCCCACAAGGATACTAAAAACCTGAAATTTTTGACATTGAGGGAAAATAATATTAAAAATAGTAAATGATGTTTATCGGAAAAATTCTGTATTCACAGAAACAAACGTGTGTGTGTGTGTGTGTGTGCTCGTGAATATTTGAATATTTCAACATTGATGTCTGTCAGAAAATAACATGCACAATATACTATCATATGCTGATACACAGATTTGGGAACTTGACAGGCGAATTTTATGAAATGTAGTTTGATTACTGTCTTCACCAGTTGTTTAAAAGATTAAGGCCATAATCAAAGTTTTATAAAATGTTGTTTAATTTTCCAATTAAGATTTTATCAATATTTGCAGATTTTGAGCCATAATTTATATATTCACTTTAATACATATATACCTATTATATGTGGGAATCAATTGAAGTGCGTCTGCTTTCCTTAAATACAACTGTTCATGCCAACATTTTAACCCATCCATCTTCATAGCAGTCTACTTCTGTTCAAATAAAATAGGATTATTTAGAAGTCCATTTTTTACTTTTTGTTTTAATTTAAGAAAATTGATTTTCATTTGAATTTCTTTAATTTGAGGTAAACAAACATTCTCAGGCAACGTGCACCTCTGAAACTTACATTGTAGACAGAATGTTAGACATCAGATGAGTATGATTATATCAATATAATCCTCCACTAAATCTAATTTCCCCACCACCACTTTATTTCCATGCCAGCATGTTAAAAGCAGACTCAACCATCCATTACATCCTGTTTAGATTATGCCCAGTGGCACAGTTTCCTGTCCTTGTGTTTGTGTGTTCAGGTGGTAGTGGCCCATGGCTCCTGACCTGTGTGCTAATTAAATGGGCCCCTGCCCTGTCTCAGTTCCCTTCCCAGCATGTATGTAGGACGCTCGCTCTCTAAGGATGGCTAATAAGTGACGTTGTTATAAGATGCTTGAGGCAGAGGACTGGAATACAATCTCTCTATACAGGGCAATTTACTGCCCTAAAATACTCCAGACCTGTCACCTGACCTAGTCTGTGCTTATGACCGACGGCACTCCAAAAAAGAGACCAAGAAGAAGAGACAGCGAGAGCGATACCGTATAAAACCCAATCATATCATTTTCACTGTGATGAATGGACTTGTTTTCAGTGCCTCGGGAGGTGCAGTAATTTTATTGTTGACTATTTAATGATGTATTAGTATGATGAGGTACGTATTTATCATTGAAGTGAACCGCCGATAAAAGTTGCAGGTAATTTTCACATCAACTGGCTGTGCGCAGTGCCGTGCATTAAATGCTTACTCAAAATAAGCAAAAATTTAAGTGGCTCTGTTCAACTAAAGATGAAGCTGTTTTCATAGTCTGTTAAGGTGCATGCATGCTGTGAATTTAAATTTCAAACAGAATCAAATCTCTTTCAACAAGGTATAAAGAAGAAGAAAAGCCTCTTTTTTCGCTCCGGGCTCCTAATTCCCAAGCATCTTCTGCCCCAAAGGTGATTTTGAGTAATACAGTCTTCTATTATTCCCGTCCTGCATTCCCTTGTCAGCTGAACATGTGTTGCAGTGAATAAGAAGTGCTGCATTGCTGCAGATGTGTGTAGCTGAAGAACTGTTTAGTATATCCTCCTCCTTTTGTCTTTATAAAAACACTTACCAGGAAGTGTTAGTTTAGTTAGTGTGTCTGTATGATGTGCCATACAAATAGCTAGTATCTAATTTTCCACAAAATAAAATCATGTAGTATATGAGCATGTACTGTTATGTTGTTGCTAAAAAGACCAATGTTTTAGATGCTTCATTAGGAGTAGTTAAATATTGTTCACTTGATTCAAATAATTTTTAGCTTTGAAATATTGTTCAACAGTTTCTAAAGGATCAATGAAGATTGTATTGTTTGGTTTCTCACATTGCTGAGGAAAGCATTCTAGCCAAACTCCACCTTGGATTTATAAGCCACCCGAGACTCTGAGAACAGCCCTGGTTCTCCTGTTTTTCTCCACACATTGCTGAAACCTGAAAATGGACCCTGCAGGTACCTGATAAAAAATACAACAACAGGAAATGACCTCGCGTATGGGATGAAAACCCCACCAAAACTCAACAAGCTCCAGGTGTAGCATCACACAGGTTGTGAACTGTAGCTACTGTTTGTGCTCATTACTCATAATGTTGGCCAGTACTGAAGCCAATTAAAGTAAATTATTTGTTCTTTTGTCATAATAATAATGTATTTGTCAAGCATTGCATATCAGTGCAATTGGAATGGAGATTATTTTGTTTTATGAGGCTTTACTGCAACACTTTTACTGTTTAAGCTTCCTGATTTCTATGTGACTCCGTTGCAAATATACTGTGCTGTGAGACTCCATAATGCTGGCTTGCTAATGTGTCTGGTTCCATCTAGGGCTGGACAATAATTCAATATCAATATGTATCGCGATATAATTTTTTTCAATAACGGTGATATGATTATTAAACACATTTCCGATATTTCGATATCCATTACCAGTGTTTCCCATACATTGATTTATTTGTGGCGTTTGACTTCGTTGAATAAACATGAGCACTGCAAGTTTCAAAATCAAAACGCGTCGCGGGTGTTTTATATGAATGTATCTCTGAAGGGAACCGACTGTCTTCAGAATAGTTTAGATGGCATTTTTATCTGATAAAGTAGCGTTCATAAGCGGAGCTGCTTTGTTTACAGCCATTACTGGAGAAACCGTTAGTTCCATTTCAGTCGGTCACTCTCGACGTCACGTCGGAGGACCGACGAAATTGGGATCTCGCTTAGAGGGACCAATCTACTTCGAGTGTAAACTAAACGAGCCAATGCACATTGGCATGCGATTATTGCATCCAGCTGCTGCTGATCACAGCGTGAGTATAAGTAGGCAGCAGGTGCAGCGCATATTCAGCTTTTCGCTTCGGAGCCGAGCGATTACATCGTTCCGCTCCTGACTACTCTACGGAGAGAAGACTGAACGAGTTCAGCACGCTCTTGGAGAGCTCTTCGTGTTGGCGGACGGCGCTTCAGCGGTGGTGGTTTCCCGTGTCGAGTGGGTTGCACACATCAGGCTGCACTACCCCCTGTTCGTGTTGCAAATGATCATCTCCCCTGTGCGCCTCAGCACGCTAAAAGAGCTTTTTCCCCTAAAAGAGCAAATTCGGGTGCGTCTTTCTAAAGACGACGTTGCTTGGCAAACTTGACGTTACGTCTTTATAAAGACGATGTGGGTCTTGCTATAGACAACGTATCACCCGGGCGTTCTGGATGCGGTCGTTACCTGGCGCTGGGTGATGGTCACGATCGCTGCCTCTCGTGCCTGGGCATGAAGCACGCTGAGGTGGCTTTCGTGGATGCCTCATGCTCCCATTGCGGGGGCATGACCATCTCGGAGTTGCGGACCAGACTCCGTTACCTGCAAAGGGGCGGAGTGCCCGTGCCACTGCCCAGATCCCATGGTCTGAGATCTGTGATGTTGCATCTTCTCAGAGGACCACAATAAAAACCTTGTAATTGCTGAATAGTGTACTTTTTGTACCAAATGGAATTACAAAATGCTGATTGTTTTCAAACAGGTTGCCTGAACATCAACCAAAGATAAAAAATAATAATAACAACTCTATATACACTACCAGTCAAAAGTTTTTGAACAGTAAGATTTTTTATGTTTTTTTAAAGAATTCTGCTCACCAAGCCTGCATATATTTGATCTAAAATGCAGCAAAAGCAGTAATATTGTGAAACGTTTTTACTATTTAAAATAACAGCTTTCTATTTTAATATATTTTAAAATGTAATTTATTCATGTGATCAAAGCTAAATTTTCAGAATCATTAGGTGTATTAAATCATTCAGAATCATCACACTCCAGTCTTCAGTGTCACATGATCTTCAGAAATCATTTTAATATGCTGATTCTCAATATTTAAAACAGTTGAGTACATTTTTTCAGGATTTTTTGATGAATAGAAAGATCCAAAGATCAGCATTTATCTGAAATAAAAAGCTTTTGTAACATTATACACTTTTCTTGTTTGTATGAAGTCTAAATACCAATAAAAGGTGAACATTTATTTATTTGTGCCATTTTTTTCCTAAAATATTATATAGTTTTATAGGAGTAGGTTTCATAGAGTTGGCAAATACATTTTTCATAAGTTTGTAGGTACAGACATCTGTTGTGGCAGTTCTTGGGCGTTTTTATGAGGCTTTTTTAATAGTGTTCATATCGATATCGGAATTATATCGTATCGACCGAAATTAAGAAATATATCGTGATATAAATTTTGGCCATATCGTCCAGCCCTAGTTCCATCTATATTTCTTCACACTGACAGGAAGAACAAGCCCTCTTGTGTCTTTTCTTCTAGGACTTTGCCTTGAGGTAATTCAGACAAATGTGTTAAATTAAAAGATACAGATGAAGGTGAAACGAATGCTACAGCAGAGCAATTGTTTTCTCAATTCCTCTGGCTCTGTATATTGCATAAATTTGTGTGTTGAGGACATGAAAAATGGATAATCTGTCAAAAAAATCAATATATATTAGTTCTGCATAATTGAAATGTATTTCATTTGAATGCTTTAATGTATATTATTTGTGTATATGGTTTTAGTAGTCCAGCTCTATTTCAGCCACAGCCTATTTTGGTGTTTTAATGGTTGATGTTTCATTATTAACTAATTATGAATTATTAATATTATTAATAATATATTTTTTATTATTATTTTTAGTTTAGTTTAAATATTTATAAATGACATTTATTTTAAACAGTATGTTGTCGTCACACTTCTTTATTCCCTATGCTGTATGTGTTTCATCAATGGTCCAGAATTTCTTCACTGAATACAGTACACACTCCAAAATAAAGTGATTTTGGATGCAGCTTCTGACGCATTAGTCTAGCAACATGTCAACTTCGGAGCCATCTGTTAAAATTAGTTAAGAAAGATTAAGTTTGTTAGTGTTGGGTTGCTGCTATATTGTGCTGTTCCATTCTGGTTAGGATGCTGTTGATGTTTCCAGTGCACTACATAGACAGCAGACTATGAGACAGCTTACTAGCTTTTGGACACCTCATCTCATTAGTGGCAAATCTTGACAGAGTTTTATGGATTCTGTGTAGGATGGTAGGAATAATGTTGAATTTATAGTTTCATCACTGATATTTCAGACAGTTTGACATTTTTTTTCACCACACATTTGCCTGGGGGAAATTTAGTTAGATGGTTATAGTCTAAAGAATACCATTACAATTGTAGATTCCATTTTTGAGTATAAAGTGCATGTTAAATATGAGTTCAAACAGACAGAAACTGAAAGTTCTGTGTCATTTTCTTGGTAGATTTCATGCAGCAAAAGTCAGTTAACACCCACGTACTCTACAACTTACCTGCATTATATTGTATGTACAGTATAACTACTAAATGCATCAGTCAACATGAATGTGATGAGCTCGCTTTTGCTTATAACTTTGCATAAAACATTGTTTTGGCCATATGTGCTGATGTCAGGGTTCAAATCAGTGTGTGATTTATGTTAGGATTCATTTTTGCTTACATAATCTTTGGTGGAGTCGTGAGGAGCTTTGTTAGGAGTGTGCAGAAATTTGTTGTGCCAATTATTCTCTCTCTTTCCACGGTTTCTTGTATGCAGTTAAATATTGTCAGCATACTTGGATCAATAAGTTTTACTGTTATATATAAAGTAATTTTGCAATATCTTGCGAACTGAACTGATACCATAGCATATCGCTGATGCAAGATGCATATTAACCACCAATACCTTTGAATGAATGATACAGATGATGCAAGGTTTGACTGCAGCCCATCCAGTTATGGAAATAACAAAGATTTTCTGGCTTGTGCTGGCAGCGTACAGAACAGACTCCGGCCCTGCTGTCACAGACACGCAGACGCTGCCACCACGACTGTCTGGAACAAATCACTGACAGGGCTAACTGATGTCTGCTCTGAGCGCTCTCTTTCTCTTTTTTCTTTCTGTTTCCTATACACACGTATGTTCATGTGAAAGAGGCGAATTCACATAAATGTTTGCACAGTATGGTGTTTAATGTTATCGCAGCTGTTGCTGTTGACACTTGTGCTTTCAGATACTTCCTGTTGTTGCAGCTAATGTAAAACATACTATCTGTTCGCAAGCACAGTTGCAGTGATGCTTGCAATATGCAGGAGATGGGAAGATGTGTAAGAATATTTTATTTTTGTCTACTATTTTATTTAATTTTTTTCATCAATTTCAATATTTAATATCATACATTTTATTTCACATTCACAAAACAAGGTATATGTGTGTGTGTGTGTGTGTGTGTGTGTTACATATAATAATAATAATATAAACATATTGCATAATTGTAATATAAATATAATTATAATATAGTTTTAAGTATGATATAAAATATAATTAAACAAAAATAAGACACTGTATTTTGTTTAATAGTTTATTTCTGTTTACTTTTTCATTTGTTTTACTATTTTATAAAAAATTTCATCACACATATATATGTATAAGCATTTATACAAAATAATGTTTTTTAATTTTATTATATTTTTTGTGAAATATAAATATAAAACACTAAAAAAATGTATAAAACACAAAAAATATATAATAAAATAAATTTAAAAAACATTATTTTGTATAAATGCTTTTTTTATATTGAAAGAAATATGGCTCTGGCATTTTTTTGCTGAGCTTCATCCAAGAGAGACTGTGCTCAAAATCTTCCAAAATTTTGAATATGCCATCAACCTCACAAAATTACAATTCAGAGACTAGTTTAGAGACTGGTTATTGAGTGGGCATCGTAGAGTGACTCCCTGTTCTAAATAACAGGAGCCAGATGGAGAAAGTCGGTATTATGGACACACTTCCTCCACAAACCATCTGCCTCCTACATTATACAGCAAAGATCCAGTCTCTGTGGTCACAGCAACGTCCGATACTTGAGTCCATACATCTCTCTCTCTTGTTCTCTCTCAGAGCGCAGCTGGGAGGCAGAGCACCTTCAGCAGGGATTCTGGGACATTGACAGGCCCTCATTTTAAATCACAATGAGAGCTTATTCACACTTCTGTCACTGAATTAATCAAGCGGCGTATCCATTCACTTTTGTGCCTTCTCCCCAGAGTTCAGCAATCAAAAGGAAAGAAAAAAATGTGAGTGCAAGGGATAGTACATCCAAAAATGATTGAAAGGACTTATATTGATTAGTCTTCAGAAGCCGTATAGTAGCTTTGCTAAGAAAGAAATATACTGAACTGTTGGTCGTTATTCATTAATAATCTAGTGGCAGTGGCCTGTTAACCACTGAAACCGGATTATTAAGTAGAACTTGAGAATTGGATCAAATATACTGCAAAGTGCATCGTAAATCAAGTTCCTGAAATTAATAAAAATTCATGTAGTAGCAATATCCTCATTGTTCATGTTCATGAAGTGGGCAAGCATGATGAATGTCCTGTGGTCACAACAGACAATACACTCTCATCCACTATAAGCACTAAAAAAATAAGAAATCGGATGTTGTTTACACTCTAATACATGGGTAATAACTGCTTATAAAACTAAACAGTTACTGTTAATATGATAAATAACATTATTGTGCATTCATTTATGCATAAAGGGATTTTTGGACCATTACGATTTTTTTGCATACTGACATTTTTATCACAAATAAAAACTGAATTACTGTCATGCACTTTATTTTATTTTTATAAAATATATTGTTTTGTTTTATTTAGAAATATGTGTAAATATCTTTACATATGAATACATTTTTTGCATTTACTCAAACAACCTTTTGTTTTGAAGTATTGTATTTCTTGAAATCTTTCTTGAAAAATGTCTTAAGTTCTTAAGTTACAGTTGTTATGACTGGAATTGATTCAGTGCTTGGAAAACCATTCCAGTATTTGACATTTTCTGTATCCACATCAGCAACTTTTTAACCACCTTCACTCTTCAGTCAGATTTGCTGTAATGTGCCATTTACCAGTGCTCCAATTGATTTTTTTTCCCCACATCCATATACACATCTCTTCCACTTTTTAGTGCGTCTTTAATTGATTTTCTCTTCAGATGGGAGGTCTCTTCTGGTACTCATCCCAGTTATGTTTCTCTCATAATGGTATTGTGAGCATCTCAGAGACACCATAAAACCTGCACCAGCAGATTATGATCAGTCATTATTGCTTTACTGACTTATTGCTTAAAATGCACCATAATGCACATGTGCAATAGTGTACATGTAGTGTCACTAAAGCATACTGATTAGCCTTGTGATAACTTTTCAGAACAGGTCAGACTGTTAACACTGGCTCATTCCTCCTTCCTGTTTACCATCTACTGTCACCTTCCAATCAAGACAGGATGCTTAAGTCATGAAACGCTGGATCTGCATGGCGTGAAAATCTATGTCAGGGGAATCGGAACAGTGTTTCTATTGATCCGAGTGAGCAGCTGAAATATTAGCTCAGTTACCTTGAACTGCAGCACTTTGTTACATTAACAAACACATCACATACTGTATATTAGGGCTGTCAAAAAAAATGAATTTTGAATATTCGTCGAATTTAAAATAAAAATCCACGTTTGAATGCAAAAACGTTGCATTCTAATTTTAGGTGTGCGTTAAGGAGGGCAGCCTTATCAGTGGCGCACGAGATGCGATGACGATGTAAGTGTCATTGCATTTTAATGTTTTTGTTAGCCTATCCAGTTGAAGCCACTAGATGCGGCGCTGCTGCGTTGTTAATTACAAATATTGCGGGAAAAGAGAACATCATTGCGGAGAAGATCTTGTTTATGTCAAAACTGAAACCAAGCCGTTCACAAAGAACGCATATTTCGCACATTTTCTAGAGGGACATCTATCACCGTTGCACTCATGTCTCGCACAAAATAGCGGCATGTTTAGAAAGCCATGTAAAATTAATGCAAGTTCAACTTTGAAAAAACTCAAATGAAAATCCTAGGATCACCCCTGTTTGGAAGTCAGTGGCTACCATCAGCTGTTTGGTGGTGTGGTAGTGTGCTGTTGCGACCACAGCCATAATTTTCTTAAACTGAACACCCCATTTTCTCTCTGTCGTTCATTTACAGGCGTTTGGTCAGGCGTACACCAACCAGCGTAAAGTCGCTGAGGATGGTGAGACAAACGAAGAGACGCTGCTGCAGGAATCTGCCTCCAAAGAGGCCTATTACATGGGACGTCTGGTGGACCTTCAAACCCAGCTCAACGTGAGCAGCTCTGTGGCCTCCAATGCCCAAGCGGAGGCCGAACATCTCAATGCCCTAGTGCAGGAACTCAGAGAGGTGAGTTGTGTATTTTCTTTTACTTTTGAAACTGCTGTCACATTACATATCCATATAAAACTTATCCAAGTATACGCATCTGAAAGTTAGTACTCTCTTTCTCAATAGAATTAATTTTACAAGACTATGAAACTTCATCTTGGGTCAAAAGGTTATTTTGAGGGCAGTCAGACTGCGTGTGTAGTGTGTCAGCAGTCATTGGAGGCAGAGGGTGGTGTCAGGGTCAGAGAATGTCGCCATAGTGAATTGTAGGGGGTAAATCCATGGCTAAGCTGGGGCATAAGAGAAATGCCCTGAGGTCGGCACAAAGACACGCTGTACACACACACGGCCACTGCAGCCCTTTGAGACAGGGAATTTCACTAAGAATTTCACACTGGGGTCACAAAAAGTACCTCACATTTCGACTAGCTTAATTACTACAGTACATCCAGGTATTCTGACAGATACAAAAATTAGCATTTTTACTCAAATAAGCAAATAACAATCACTGAAATGGCATGCTAATTTTATTGTGCAAATGTTTTTAGAATGTTTTACACTACAAAAAAAAGAGAAAATATTACATTAGCTGCATTTTTACCCCACATTGTTAGATGCATTGTTTAGTTTTTTTTCTTTATTTAATTATCAAGACAAATCATCTAGCAAGTAATTGATATCAGTCTGTTGGTGTAATGTTAAAAACATATGTAGGGTTATTATAGTTAAGTAAAACTAAAACTATATTAAAAAAAACATTTTTGTTCAATTTTGTTTCTTTAAATAAAATAAACTGAAATAAAATAAAAAATGTAGTTAATTTTGGAGTAATGTTAAAAACGTATACAGGGTTATTATAGTTAAGTAAAACTAAAGCTGAAACCATGACAAACATTTTTGTTCAATTTTGTTTCTTTAAATAAAATAAACTGAAATAAAATAAAAAATGTAGTTAATTTTGGAGTAATGTTAAAAACGTATACAGGGTTATTATAGTTAAGTAAAACTAAAGCTGAAACCATGACAAACATTTTTGTTCAATTTTGTTTCTTTAAATAAAATAAACTGAAATAAAATAAAAAATGTAGTTAATTTTGGAGTAATGTTAAAAACGTATACAGGGTTATTATAGTTAAGTAAAACTAAAGCTGAAACCATGACAAACATTTTTGTTCAATTTTGTTTCTTTAAATAAAATAAACTGAAAAAAATGTCATTCATTTCGGTTAGTTTTTTAAAACATTTATTTTTATTTAGTTGAACTTGATGTACTAAAATCGATAAAACTAAAATAAAAAAATACAAAAAAATATAGACATATTAAAAAACTCTAATATAAATGGCAAAAAAAAAACAAAATTACAAAAAAAAATTACTAAAAAGAAAATGAAACTGGAAAATTTGAAAAGTCAAAAATAATTCAAACTGTCAATGAAAATTATAATAGCATCTCGCAGTAATACTAAAATAACACTGAGCATATGGTGTGTGCCAGAAAGTTTAGGCCTGTAAGATGTGTTCATAACTGTTTTTTATTTATTTTAATAACAGTTTTTTAACAACAGTACAGAAACATTATGAGTAAGCAATTCATAGACTGACTTCCCAAAATCTCTATGGCACTTTCAGGGTAGCTCTGTTTATTTCATGTGGGCCAACATGTCATATTCTGGCTCGACCAATGGTTCGAGTTTGGGGCGGCTCTGTTTAATGACCATTGAAAGAGGGGGTGGTTTGGAAGTCAACATTTTTTGCAATATCATTTGATGACACTAGTGTAATTTTGGCCTTTGTGTACTTCATAATACAGGTGAAGCATTTCAGTCTTATAACCTTTATTACTAGCATTACTGGTTAGCGGATTTTGGCACGGCACGTACTAGGTTTGCTTCAGTACTGTAGGCTACTGCACTGCTCCTGACCCCTGAGTGTGTGAAGCCCATGATTACCACTGCTACAATAGAGCTGTACTGGGTGATAATTGGTCAGTAATCCCCTGGAGTTCATGTCCAGCTCATTTGAACTGGCACGGCAGCGCTTGGAATATGCAATGAGACATCACATCCTCTGGGAGAGCTGTGGTATAGTGTACAGTAATCAATATCTCAGCTCAGGGGAAGGTCGTCTGCCAGGGTGTGCAAAATATCTCACGACATAACAGTGTTTGATCCTCTCATTCTAGTTATGGTGGATTTGTTGGCGACAGCTTTAGTTCAGTTTGGATGGATTTTGTTGCAGCTTCAGTGAACATCTAGACAGTTTTTTATTAATAGACACTAGGTTATAAAGCTGAACTTATATATATATATACAGTGGGGAAAAAAAGTATTTAGTCAGCCACCAATTGTGCAAGTTCTCCCACTTAAAAAGATGAGAGAGGCCTGTAATTTTCATCATAGGTATACCTCAACTATGAGAGACAAAATGCATTAGCAATTAAAGAAAAAATACTTAAGCAAAACATGGACAGGTGAAAGTGTCTGAATCATTTTTGGTCCCACATTTTTATCAGTTTTACTGGTAGTCCCCTGTATGAAGAATTTTTGGGTATAATATGTCACAGTTTACTTTATTTTGCTATCCTCACTTACATAAATAAACTATAGTGTCCTGCCCCCACTAGTAAAAAAAATATCAAAAATGGTATCTGGTTGTAACATTATAAATGTCTTTACAGTCACTTTTGATCAATTAAATTCATTCTTGCTTAATGAAATAGTACTTTTTTCTGACCTTAAACTTTAGAATGCTAGTATATCATTAATAAAGTTATATTTTATAGATTTTTTTATTAATGTATAATATTATTGGTGATTATATGACAGCTAGTGATGATTTTTATCAACGTTGACATTTTAAAAATGTAATTTTCAGTTTAAAGCAAATGATTTGCGCAAGGTGCAACTGTCTGCATTTCTACCAATGTGTTTTAAACAAACACCTTTCTTTACCTAAAACAATCGTGCAACTTAATTATCAAAGATACTCATTTTTCTTGGAAATTGCATTTCAAATTCTTGGCTCAGAAATCGGAGGGGGCACGTGCCAGTTTGAGTGGGCATGATGCTTCAAGGTTGGTGCTTTTGGGCAGGTGCCAAATCCTGCTGGAAAATGAAATCAGCATCTTCAAAAAGCTGGTCAGCAGAAGGAAGCAAGGAAGCACGA
>NW_015505201.1:96634-98920 GCF_001515645.1 Sinocyclocheilus grahami | reverse complement strand
TATATATATAAAGATTAATGCTCACCAAGGCTGCATTTATTTGATCAAAAATACTGTAAAAACAGTAATATTGTGAAATATTATTACAATTTAAAATAACAAATAACTGTTTTCTATTTTATTATATTTTATGTGAAGTCAAAGGTGAATTTTCAGCATCATTACTGCAGTCTTCAGTGTCACATGATCCTTCAGAAATCATTCTAATATGCTGATTGGCGCTCAAGAACATTTATTATTATTATAAATGTTGAAAACAGTTGTGCCGCTTAAAATATTTGTGGAAATCGTTATGTTTTTAAGGATTCTTTAATGAATAGAAAGTATAAAACAAAATAAAAATCTATTTTAATATTATATTTTTTTACTGTCACGTTTTACCAATTTAAAGTAAAGTATTAATTTACGTTACTGACCCCAAACTTTTAGTGTAAATAACTGTAAATAAAACATGTGGTCTTGAGATAATTAAAATATGCTGTGCGCTACACGTTTGTCTTACTGCCCAATCAGCATCTAGGTTTCTCCCAAGGTTGGCTCTGTTCCCATGTCTGTTCCACACCTTTGACTCTTCATCAGCAAATCCGCCCAGTTTGTGCTACGGTGGGGGGTTTTCTCTGCTATTGTGATTTTCTTGTGACCTGCTCTTGAAGAATGGTTTAAGTATTCCAAAGTTTTACTACATTGTGAATGCTGGCACAAACAGTTGTACGAGGCATTATGATTAAAGATCAGGGCTGGTAACTCGGTAGAAAGCCATAAAGAGGTACCTTTTAGCCACTTATTATGACTCACTGTTATATAGATTAATGCTACATTATCAGACACATTACGACGTATGCAACATTTTGTAATCTTGCTTGTAAACATTCTGTTTCAGCTGTTAAAAACGCCTTTGTCTCGGCTTTCACGTATAGATTGAACTGTGAGGAAGAAAGTGCTGACTTGAGGGTTTCCTCTAAAGGAAAGCAATTTGTTACCCAGCATTCCTGTCAGCTCAAGTGTTGACAAGCTCAGTATCATCTTAGACTCTGACTCACAGATACAAAGCTATTATAATGTAAGGCTAATGGATTTTTATAGATTCCTTACAAAGATTCATCATGGCATACTCACCATAACACCAAAGTAATGACAAACAGGAGGCTCTTAATAGATGTTTTTTCTTTTTCTTTTTCATTTCTCATACCACCATTATAATGACAATAAGGAGTCCTTCAATAGATATGGGTTACTGCTTATTTTATTTGATTAAAATAAAAGATTTATCTTCTTTTTAGACCATTAGTCATAAAATTCTCTGTGTTATGTTTATCACAGCTACAGAGGTTGAGTTTTAATTTAAACAAACTAAATCGTTGCTGAAAACTGGCTGAACTGGCTAAAAACTTGCTTTGCCTCTTTGGAGAAGACAGACCCTTCAAACTATGCTGTCCAGAACATCAATGCTGTTCTTACCTCTTTAACAAGCGGATTTTGTCAAGCATTCTTTGTTCTGAAATGGGGTAATGGATAAACAGCCAAGGGACTCATGTTTTTTTTCTGTTGTCCTTCCCTTTCTCTCTTTCAGAATAATGAGATGTTAGAGCTACAGAGGAACAGGATGAGAGAGGAAATCAGAGAGTATAAGTTCAGAGAGGCCAGACTGCTGCAGGACTACACTGAACTGGAGGAGGAGAACATCACCCTACAGAAACTAGTGTCAACACTCAAACAGAATCAGGTATATATACTGTACACACACACACAATAATTGTGAAACACAGTATCAAAACCGCTATAGAGTAGAATTACATGTATAGTCACTTAAATTTAGTGGCTCTAGTGACCTCTTGACAGCCAGGTTTTTCTTCACATTTAAAATGTTAGGTTTCTTCCACCAAAAATGTAATTTTGTGCTCATAATTAAGTTTCCCTGCTGTACTTTCAAGCTTAACATGATTTAACCCAGTAGGACACATTACTAGTTCAATATCCTTGATGATAGGATATGATATGATCAGATAGATAAGGTTGGAGTTTGGTTTCAACAACATTTTCATAAACCATGGTTTTAGTAGTAGGTAAGAGTTAGGACTGTGATTTTATGGGATGATTTGATGGTATAGAATGTTCACTTACGAACATGTCCTACTTGAATCACATTATGCGTACCTTTAAGATTATGCCATATGGTAATAATATATTACATGGAAAACATTTACCTCAAATTAGTATATATATATACAGTATATATGTATATATGTATATGTACAGTATATATATATATATATATATATATATATA
>NW_015505201.1:84216-96481 GCF_001515645.1 Sinocyclocheilus grahami | reverse complement strand
TGATGAAAATTACAGGCCTCTCTCATCTTTTTAAGTGGGAGAACTTGCACAATTGGTGGCTGACTAAATACTTTTTTCCCCCACTGTATATATAAATTGCATAATATACACACAATATTATTCTTATTCTCTTATTCTTATATTACACCGTCAAGTGTCCACAAATATGCCTGTTCACATTCTCTTTAATCTCCTTAAAATGTATAGGTGGAATATGAGGGTCTAAAACATGAAATCAAAGTGCTTGAGGAAGAGACAGTGCTACTCAACAGCCAGCTGGAAGACGCTTTGCGTTTGAAAGACATTTCTGAAGGCCAGTTAGAAGAGGCGTTGGATGCTCTGAAGAGTGAGAGAGAGCAGAAGAACAATCTGAGAAAGGAGCTGGTCCATCATCTCCTGACGGACAGTGTGTATGGAGCCAGCACCCACCTGGCCATCTCTGCCGAGGAGGGTTTGAAGTTTGCAGAGGAGGCAGCAACCAACGGCATGTCTGCATCTGGGTCTAACCCCAACAATGATGACCGTAACCGCTGTAATGAGTGCAATGGGCATGGACCAAAGGTGAACGGAGAATATCACCGCCTGGGAGGGAAATCATTAAAATAAAACTAATACATAAAAATAATTTATTAATATATCTCATTTGTATTTTAAGATTATACAGTATATATATTAAAAAACACTATGGCCATTTGGTCATGTATGAATAAAGAAAAGCAATGTGACCACACATAAATTCATCCAAGTAGTCTAAACAGATCAATTTCATGAAAAGCATTATATAACATGTTTGCATCTAAGGGTCTCCTCTGGGGACTGTGGCTGTAGTAATGTTTTCTCTTGCTGTGAGGGATTGCCATCAAATGCATAGCCAAGAGCCTGTTATTTCAGCATCCTATTGCACAAAGCAGTTGCTGTGGTATATTTTGCTATTTAGATGTGCAGTTTACTCATTTATAGCACTGCTTGGTTATAATTACTTGTTTCCTCACCCTTCAAGCTACTGTAGTTGCCTGGCATTTATCCAGAAAAAAAGTTAAATATATTTTCTTGTGTTGTTCTTGGCTCATTGCCTGAAAGGAATCGATGGGGTTTCGCTATCTCAGCCTCAAGTGTTAGATGGCTGACGCTTCTGATACAATGAGTGATCAAAAAGCAATTAAGCAGCACTTGAGCTCAGTGACAGGAATCACATGTCTGCGGTTATGCTAAATTTGTGACAAGCAAGCTAACAACTTTTGTTTTCTAACAAAAGTATTGTAGGTTAGGTACATTTTTGTGCTTGATGAACTTTCACTTCGTAACTATTTCTATTTTTGTTGAAACCTTAAGGGATAGTTCACCCAAAAATTAAAATGTTGTCATTACTCACCCTCATGTCGTTCCAAACCCATAAGACCTTTGTTCATCTTAGGAACACAAATTAAAATATTTTTGATGAAATCCGAGAGCTTTCTGACTCTTCATAGACAGCAACGCAACTGACACATTCAAGGCCCAGAAAGGTCGTAAGGACAATTTTTAAATAGTCCATGTGACATCAGTGGTTCAACCTTAATGACATGGAAGAGAAGAAATTATCATTATTTGATTATTATTTTTGTTTTCTTTATGCTCAAAAAGTATTCTCGTAGCTTCATAACATTACAGTTAAACCACTGATGTCACATGGACTATTTTAACGTTGTTCTTACTAGCTTTCTGGGCCTTGAACGTGGTAGTTGTGTTGCTGTCTGTGGAGGGTCAGAAAACTCTCGTATTTCATCAAAAATATCTTAATTTGTGTTCCGAAGATGAATGAAAGTTCTTGCGGGTTTTGAACGACATGAAGGCGAGTAATTAATGACAGAATTTTTATTTTTGGGTGAACTGTCCCTTTAATACTTTTTTTCAGGATTCTTTGATGAATAGAATGTTCAAAAGAACATATTTCATTTGAAATGGGAAATCGTTTGTAACATTTCAAATGTCTTTACTGTCACCTTTGATCAATTTAATGTGTCATTTATGAATGTAAGTAATATTTTTTTAAAGTGTACTGACCCCATTTGTGTAAATGAATGGCAAGGCTAACATATAGTGTTTTTTTTTATCTTGGATTTTGCTAACAACCTTTGTATCATCTTGTCCACTAGGTTGAGCGAGAGAAGGCAGTTCTACTTTCCAACCTGCAGGAGTCTCAAACTCAACTGCAGCACACGCAGGGAGCTTTAACTGAGCAGCACAAACGCGTTCACCGCCTTACGGAGCGCTTCAACGCTATGAAGCGCCTCTACAGTGACAAGGAGTTTGATACGGAGGAGTCAGAGAAGAACGATGTGCCCATTAACGGTTGCTGCGATTATGAGGCAGACATCAATGGAATGGAGCTTCTGGAGTGCAAATACAGAGTTGCCATGAATGAGGTTATTGACTTGAAGGCAGAGCTTAAGGCTTTGAAGGAAAAATATAACCAGTCTTTGGAGAACCAATCAGAAGAGAGCAACCACAGTGAAGGGAAGGTCCAGGCTCTCAAAGAGCAGGTGAAACGGTTGGAGAAAGCCTGCCATGAGGGCCGCGAGCGGGTTAGCAGTCTGGAAGTGGAGCTCCGGTGTTCTTCCGTTATGGCTAGTGAAAGTAACAGTATGCTGAACACAGCTCAGGATGAGCTGGTTACGTTTAGTGAGGAACTTGCTCAGCTCTACCACCACGTCTGCTTGTGCAACAACGAAACACCGAACCGAGTCATGCTGGACTACTACCGTCAGAGCCGGGTTACGCGTAGCGGCAGTCTCAAAGGCCCAGAGGACCCAAGAGCACTGCTTTCTCCACGTTTAGCTCGCCGTATCGCGGCTGCTAACTCCTCAGACGTGTCCAAGAGTCCTCAAGACTCTCCATCAAAGGAACCCCTTGGAGAAGGAACTAAAGGGGAAGGAGGAAGTCCCAACAAAACCCCCTTTGGTTCACCAATCAATGGTTCATCTCTCTCACCCTCCCCAGTTCCAGAAACAGGTGATCTCCGCCGGGAACCCATGAACATCTATAACCTCAATGCCATCATCCGTGACCAGATCAAGCACCTGCAGAAGGCTGTGGACCGCTCGCTGCAGCTCTCCAGGCAGAGGGCTGCGGCACGAGAGTTGGCACCCATCCTAGATAAGGAAAAAGAGGTCTGCATGGAGGAGATCCTGAAACTCAAATCCCTCTTGAGCACCAAGAGAGAGCAGATCGCCACATTGCGTCTAGTCCTGAAAGCCAACAAACAGGTAAGAAGGCCATGCAAATCCCAATATCCCCAGTTGTGTTTGGTCTCAAAAAGAAGCATATAAAACAGAACATTATATGTTTTTCATTTGTGTTTCTAGACTGCCGAGGTGGCCCTTGCGAACCTGAAGAGCAAATATGAAAATGAGAAATCCATGGTGACGGAGACAATGAAGAAGCTTAGAAATGAACTGAAGGCCCTCAAAGAAGACGCAGCCACCTTTTCCTCACTGAGGGCAATGTTTGCCACAAGGTGCGTTTATCAACCTTTATCGGCATTTATTTTTATTGAGGACATCCAAACTGGTTTCTTTCTTTAAATAACATTCATGATTTAACTAAATGTTCTGTATTTGTAATAATCTTTCATCAAAATGTAACTGCTTGAAACTCTTTTTCTTTCTGGCTGATCTCACCTAGGTCGGAAATAGTGTTAGCCAACAGCTAAATAGCCGTTTAGTTACTGTTACAGGTAGGGATGGAAATATAAGTTCAGGTTCTGATTCCTATTAACGGTTGCTGGTTGCTGGAATCATTCTGGTTCCTTAATGATTCCAATAAAGATCCTTGTAGAATTTTTACACTGGATGTGACTGGATTTTTTAAATATTTCTATTTGTTTCAAAACGATCACTTTCAAAACTAACGTTTCTATGTTTGCGTGTTCCATAATGTTTGTATAACAAAGAAAAATGGTTTTAAACATTTAAAAAACTGAACCGTTTGAACGTTCAGAGAGCATTCAGAAAAAATGTTTTCGTAACTTAATGAAACGTTAGCAAAATGTCCTTAAAACATATTTGTGTCAGCTGGGGACACAACTAAAAATTTAAAAAATTTAAATTTAAAATTTAGAAAATGGTATTTTATTGACAATGTATTTTTGAATTTGGCATAAATGCAATACAATAATTGGCCTTAAAGGGTTAGTTCACCCCAAAAAAAATTTTTTTCACCCCAGAGCCATCCTAGGTGTATGTGACTTTCTTCTTTCAGACGAATCCAGTCTGAGTTATATTAAAAATTGTCCTGGCTATTCCAAGCTCTATCATTGCAGTCAGTGGGTGTTGCAGTGCTTCAGTCCAAAAGAAGTTATATAAAAAGCGCCCCTCCATAACTCACACGGCTCCGGGGGGGTGAACAAAGTCCTCCTGTAGTGAATGTATGCGTTTTTGTAAGACAAATATCCATATTCAAAACGTAATAATCACTTTAAGAGTATAATAATGATTCTAACATAACACTAAGCCAAACACCAAAAAGACAACTACATATGTGTATGAAAAAAATTAAAGTTTAAAATTTAGAAAATGGTATTTTATTGACAATGTATTTTTGAATTTGGCATAAATGCAATACAATAATTGGCCTTAAAGGGTTAGTTCACCCAAAAATGGGATTTTTTTTTCACCCCAGAGCCATCCTAGGTGTATGTGACTTTCTTCTTTCAGACGAATCCAGTCTGAGTTATATTAAAAATTGTCCTGGCTATTCCAAGCTCTATCATTGCAGTCAGTGGGTGTTGCAGTGCTTCAGTCCAAAAGAAGTTATATAAAAAGCGCCCCTCCATAACTCACACGGCTCCGGGGGGGTGAACAAAGTCCTCCTGTAGTGAATGTATGCGTTTTTGTAAGACAAATATCCATATTCAAAACGTAATAATCACTTTAAGAGTATAATAATGATTCTAACATAACACTAAGCCAAACACCAAAAAGACAACTACATATGTGTATGTACAACCACACACACACATACATATATACTGTATATGTACATACACATTTAGAAATTCTAAATATATATTATTTTATTTCCATTTAGTTTGTTGAAGTATTAAAATAACTTAAATAAAACTAAAAACTTAATAAAAGACCTATACAGACATAATAAATTCAGACATCATTTAACTAAAATAAATAACAAATACAAATAATACAAATCAAATGACAGTAGTTTATCAGTAATCCTAAAAATTAACACTGCCAAACACATGCTAAAAAACAACAATGGTTATAAAAACTGAAACAGAAGCGAAACAAGTAATAGGAAAGAGGAGAAATAAAAAGCGATATAAAACAATATATAATGTATATAAAACAACCATACTAAACAACAAATTTAAAAAATGGCAACATTTAATTTATTCATATTTGTAAAAATACTACTAAAATGCATATGTATCGTACTACACAATACATTTTTGACTAAAAAGAACTAACATTTTAGAGCCATTTGTTCAGGAATCTAATGACTTAAGATGGACAAAATCAAGTTCTTCACTGTATTTTTTAAGGTTGAATATTCTGTTTCACACAGAAATACATTATGGTAGTAAAATATGTTGTAATTATTCAAGATACTTATTCAGTACAATGTGTTCTGATGTTTTATGTTCTCTCCTCCTTTTTGTCCAGATGTGATGAGTATGTAACTCAGCTGGATGAGATGCAGAGGCAGCTGGCTGCCGCAGAAGATGAAAAGAAGACTCTGAACTCCCTCCTGCGAATGGCTATTCAGCAGAAACTGGCCCTCACCCAACGCCTGGAAGACCTAGAGTTTGACCACGAGCAGTCACATTGTGGCCGTGGAGGAAAAGTGCCAAAAATAAAGAGCAGCCCTCAAAAAGTAAGTCATCAAACTGCACTCACCGCTCCCCCTAGTCCCACTGCATCGGTTTCAAAACCCCCTTCCTGTCTATTCCAAAACAATATGGTTGCATCAGCCAGTAGCTCTCCTTCACTGGATGTCCATTCTCCATCCTCCTCCTCCTGGACCTCCTCAGCCCAGCCGTTTTTCTTCGGCCAGTCGCAGTGGAAACTGGGCACTCAGACTTTAGTTTTACACCCAGAGACGCTAAGTATTGAGTTTTGTCATGTTGTTCATAGCGGAGACTCTGATGCTCACATTCCCAGATCTGCTCCTACTTCCCCCTACCGTTCTCCTGTCCTGGGCTCTCGGCAGCCATCCCCACGTTCTGTGAGATCTCGCATGCGCTCCAATGTGACTCAGTTCACGCCTTCAGCCGCTTCAAGGACCTCTCTAGTCCAGCCTGGGACTCCCAGAATCCCTAATGGTGACCCTCAGTAGGTGACACGGTTTAAAGACAGACTGGTTTCCATCTGATATGACTGCTTGGAGCATATGATTCAACTCAGGGATAGATTTAGAGACTTTTTTTATTGATACTACTTGAAATTTCAACTAATTAATTCTGAACAGAATTATGTTTTGCCAACTCTAGAAATACACCATCGGTCAAAATGTAGGAATCATTTTTTTATGTTTTTGAAAGAATTATCTTATGCTCACCAAGGCTGCATTTATTTGTTCAAAATTACAGTAATCTAGTGAAATACTATTACATTTTAACTAAATGTTTTCTATTTTAATATATTTTAAAATGTCATTTATTCCTGAGATGGCAGAGCTGAATTTTCAGTCTTCAGTGTCACATGATCCTTCAGAAATGAGCAGTGGATGCATCCATTTCCTGCCTGTAGGTGTCAGTGTTTCTACATTTCACACTTATTACTGAATGTGTCAAATGCTGTTTTGCCCATTGTGATCAAAACGTATCCCAACAACAGAGCAGTAGTTTCCTTCTGATTAAAATACAACAAAAATAAATTTTTTGACACTGGCGCTGTAGACATAATTGTTTGCAATATAGAGATGGTTATGTCAATAATGCATTTATACAACCAACTGCCCAGTACACCCACAAACTGCATAGCAATGTATTAAAAAACACATAGATTGGCTGCATATAACAACACCCAAATAACCACCCATGACACCCCAGCATCACGACAGTCAGGTTTGCACAAGAACTACTTACACTGGAGTGTGAATGGGAAAAAGAAAAAATCTTATTAAAATGTCTTGTGTATATGTGCTCTTAGCTAGACAGCATCATCAACTGTAATGTGTTAGATATGACTTTTTGTCTTGTCAAATGTATAAATGTATGTGTGTTTGCACGCTCTCATTAACAACGCAGCAACACTGCATATCATTTGTGCCTGACACACACACTACTGTTTAAAAGTCTGAGCTCAGAAAGATTTTTTTTTTAAATGAATTAATACTTTTATTCAGCATGGATGCATTAAATTGATCAAAATGACAGTAAGGACATTTATAATGTTACAAAATATTTCTATTTCAAATAAATGCTGTTGATATGAACTTTTTTCATCAAAGAAAAAGAATGATTTTTTTTCTACAGAAATATTAAGCAGTGCAACTATTAATAATTAATGTTGAAATAAGAAATGTGTCTGGAGCACCCAACCAGCATATAGAATGATTTCTAAAGGATCATGTGACACTGAAGACTGAAGTAATGCATGCTATATACACTGAACAAAATTATAAACGCAACACTTGCCCCCATTTTTCATGAGCTGAACTCAAAGATCTAAGACTTTTCAGCTCATGAAAAATGGGGGCAAAAACAAAAGTGTTGCGTTTATAATTTTGTTCAGTGTATAATTACAAATTACACTTTATTTATTACACTTTACTTTTAAACTAATCACAAATGACACAATTTGTTTTAAAACATAAAACAGGTATTTTCAATTGTAATAATATTTCACAATATTACTGTATTTTTGATCACATAAATGCAGCCTTGGTGAGTCTAAGAACTTTTTTCAAAAACATAAAAAAATTCTTACCGGCCCCAAACTTTTGAAAAGTAGTGTATCTCTGTTTAACAAACAGAAGGTGGTTCCATCTTGCTTTCCTTCCATCGTTATATCTGGTATTCCTCATGAATGTACACAAATATATGCAGCTGAATGTTTGTAATTATTTTTCTCTCATTCTGCATGCTGTATTCGTTCATTCGTTCATCGTGTGATTCTGCATGAGATTAACACATAGAATCACACTCTAGTTAGCCCAATGCAGCCATTTCCGGCGAGTTCACTTCTCGCCTCTGTCTGTGTTTGTGTCACTAACCCTGACTATCACACCTCTGTATATCTGTCTAATTTATCAGTCTCTCTTAGATTGTCAGCAGCCTGCTGCCTCAGTACCGCCAACCTCCCCACAACTGAGGCACGGGAGGGCATCCACGGGCCACAGGTAACCTGTTCTTTGGAGGAACTCGCGCTCTACTGCTTCCTTTCTCACTCTATTTCTAAGAGATGTAGGGTCACGCATTCACAAGTATTGTTAACAACAGCCACCCACTAGCTCACACTTTTACAATACAATTGATATACACTACTAGACATAAGCTTGTAACAATTAGTGTTTTTTCATGTATTTAAATAAGATCTCTTATGCTCACCAAGGCTGCATTTTTTTGTTAAAAAATCCAGTAAAATTAGTAGTATAGTGAAATATAATTTCAATTAAAAAATAACTTTTTATTTATGTGAATATATTTTAAAATGTAATTTATTCCCGTGATTCTTTATTACCTCATTCTTCAGTGTCACATGATTCTTCAGAAATCATTTTCATTTGCAGATTTTTTGCAATTATTATTTGTGCTCAGTTATTTAGCATTTATTTCAGCATTTCTTTGAAATATAAATCTTTTGTACCATTATAAATGGGCTTACTGTCACTTTTAAACCGTTTAACATGTCCTTGCTGAATTAAAGTATTAATTTATTTTCCTTTTCTTTTTTACATCCTACGTACCACTACCTTTTGAATGGTAGTGTATCATGGTTTCCACAAAAACTATTGTTTTCATTATTCTTATTAATAAGAAATGTTTCTTAAGCACCAAATCAGCATATTAGAATAGTTTCTGGATCATGTGACACTGAAGGCTGAAGTAATACAGTAGCTGCTGAAAATTCAGCTTTGCCATCACAGGAATAAATTATATTTTAAACTATATTCAAATTTGGAACAGTTTTAATAATATTTCACAGTAATACTGTTTCTACTGTATTTTTTATCAAATAAATGCAGTTGCAATTATTCCAAACATTTGAGGTGTACAAAAAGGTGTACAAAAATAAAACTGAGATGCCCAGCATCCTTTCATCACCCTCTCCTCCCGAGTTGTCAATTATAGACAATATTTATTTCGTCCCGTACAACTTTGCCTCTTAAAAGCTCCTTGCTTTTGCATGTGCCTCTGTGTGTCTGTCAAAAGTGAGTAAATGTTTATGTCTGAATTAGTGAATTGTGTTTTTTCGCTCCAGTATAATAGGAAACAGCATGTGGCGATTCATTTTACACCTACTCATGGCCACTGTTTCTGTTTGTCTCTTGGTAGTCCTAAAGTGTTGTTAGCTCTTCAAGAGGACCAGATGACTGTGGCCAACTCCAGACTTACATGTGATCCTTTCAACTGTCTGGCCCATCATTCTCATCTTTTTGGCCCTTAGCCTCCTGTCGTTGAACTCTAACAGTGACCAATCCTCACAGAGACAGATAAAGGGGGCGGGGGACATCAGTCAACCATGACCTCCAGCCAATCAGACGAGGGGCCTGCCCTAATTTCCCACCCAGTTACTGAAATTGGATGAATTATTCAGTGAAGCTTATTGTGAACGCCCTAATTATCATCCTGAGTGAGATTAGATCAAACGGAAATGGACTGATGTATACTTATTTATTACTCTATTTATTACTTTATTTATTTGTGTTTTTGTTTGTTTGTTTTAAAATATGATGCGCGTTGTGTCTGATTGTTTTAAAGGGGTCATATGATGCGATTTCAATTTTTCCTTTCTCTTTGGAGTGTTACAAGCTCTTGGTGCATAAAGAAGATCTGTAAAGTTGCAAAGACTAAAGTCTCAAAACCAAAGAGTTATTCTTTATAAAAGTTAAGAGTTAACCACGCCTACCTAAAACGGCTCGTTCTAACACGCCCCCACATACCTACGTCACGATCTGGGAAGATTTGCATAACGCCTCCCAAATGTTCATGCAAAGAAAGAAGGCATAACTTTTATTCTCGCTGTTGTATTGTTGACGCTGCAGCCATGTCCTGAAGACGCTGTGTGCTTCGTTGTGAAAGCGAAACTACTTTGTTTGGTCTTCCAAAAGAGGACGATATCCGCTTCGTCGTGAGCTGATCCGTGCTGGTCGCTGAGGGAATACATCAACTTTCACATTGGACAAAGCGGAGTCCAGCCCGCCTCAGCTCACTCTAGGCCGCTGTGTTTTTCGTTGCCACTGATGATTCAAACGCGAGTTTTGGGCAGTAGAGTAGCATTTGTTGTTTGTAATTTCTCCGATCACAAATGCAGACAGAGTTTTATGTTTACGCGGCACGATGCAGTGCAACGCAACGCGTAAAAAGACAGTATAAGTCATTATAATCAGTAATTATGTCCCCACTGGATGCAACGAATTCCTCGTTTGTAATGGGTTTTCATGTTTATGTCTCGTCGCTCCAGCCGGGACACGGCATCAACAGTATGTGAGGGGCATAACATTTCCGTCTCACGCTTGAGGTATTCGGCCAATCACAACGCACTGGATAGCTGGCCAATCACAGCACACCTTGCTTTTTCAGACCGATGAGCTTTGTAAAAATCGACACGTTTCAAAAAGGTGGGGCATAGAGGAGAAACAATAATGTACAGTATGTGGAAAATAATGTGTTTTTTTTACTTTAAACCGCATAAACACATTTCATTACACCAAATACACCAAATAATGTTATTTTTAGCAGCATCATATGACCCCTTTAATATAAATATGATTTTGGATATGAATGCAGTTTTTCTTAAAATTACACTTTTATACCACAAAAATTAGTATTAATTACATCAACCCAAGAGTATTATGGAATGCAAGATGACTTTCTATCAGTCAAAACTAATATTTTCAATCTTTGACGCAGAGAAAAGTGTGATGGAAAGATGTGTTTGAAAAGTTGGTAAATGGATTATTGAGAGACATGTACGCCTCATTTTCAATAAGTAGACACAATTTTCAGTATAACATTTGAGTGACTTTGATCTTGACCTTCAAGCTCCTGAGGTGATGTTTGCATTAAAGAGTTTTGCAAATAAGTGAATCTTAAGTGAATCAAAACCAGAAGGACAGCACAGAGGAAATTACTAACCAGTTGTACTTAATAATAATAATTAAAAAAAGTATTCATTTATATGTATTATTTATTTAATCATTTAATTTTGCAATTTTGTCTAGTTACCGTACAACAGGTAATCCCAAATAGCATTACAGTTAGCCTAATTGGATCACCAATAGTGTTTTCAAGTCAAAATACAATAGGAGGTCACAGTACACAGTTAAAATCATTGGCTAACCCTACTTATTTAAATATTGTATTCATTCATATAGTTATTTGATTTCATAACCTTTGATCGTTTTTGTATAGTTACAGTTAGTTCTTCAATGCAGATCCCTGGCAAGGAGTCAAAATTCGCCACAACACCGGTTCTCTCTAGGGATGGGCGATACCACTTATTTTGTTTTCGATACGATACCGATATTTTTCAAGGCAGTATCGTCGATATCGATACCGATACGATACTTCTGAACTAAACTTTTAAATGATGAAATGTATTAAATTATTAAATTACTAAGAGTAAAATGGGTAATGATAACCACTTTGTTTAAAACACATTTTAACATTCAATACGCCTTAATTGTAATTTATTAGGTTATATTTTTGTTTGCACATGGTTCAAATGTGTTTTTGTTTACACATGATTCAAATCTACAAATACTACAGTTGAACTATGGTCATTTTAGTAAAACCATGGTTCATTTTCATAAGGGACTGCCAGTGACCGGCTGTTGCATCCATAAAATGCAACCTTTTTGTTCTGACAGTGTATGATTTCTATTAACATTACTGAATAGAACATGACCTATATTATCTTTCAACGTTCAATTTAAATAAATGTACAAAATATGTAGGCTACGATTTCAATTTGTTTATTGTGAAATAACTCAAACATATGTTTTTGTCTGTCCTCTGATAAGCATTGTTCAGGGCTGCTGTTCCCAAAAGCTTTAATGCTTTCTTATGATACGTTTGGGAAACGCAGCACTGTTTGAATGC
>NW_015505201.1:77350-82235 GCF_001515645.1 Sinocyclocheilus grahami | reverse complement strand
TTTGTTTGGTCCGTCCGATTTGGTCCAAATTTAGCCCAAAAAGCGACGTTGAAAATTGGTCTTTGTTTGGTCCGTCAGATTTGGTCCAAATTTAGCCCAAAAAGCGACGTTGAAAATTGGTCTTTGTTTGGTCCGTCCGATTTGGTCCAAATTTAGCCCAAAAAGCGACGTTGAAAATTGGTCTTTGTTTGGTCCGTCAGATTTGGTCCAAATTTAGCCCAAAAAGCGACGTTGAAAATTGGTCTTTGTTTGGTCCGTCAGATTTGGTCCAAATCTAGCCGAAAAATCGATGTTGAAAATGGGGTTTTGTTTGGTCCGTCCGATTTGGTCCAAATTTAGCCCAAAAATCGATGTTTAAAATGGGGTTTTGTTTGGTCCGTCGTAGTTATTTGATTTCATAACCTTTGATCGGTTTTGTATAGTTACAGTTAGTTCTTCAATGCAGATCCCTGGCAAGGAGTCAAAATTCGCCACAACACCCGTTCTCTCATTTCATTGGCTAAGCAGTTTAGGTAAACGCATTCAAATATTTGACTCACTGACATGAATCAATAACTCCACAAACTAATGTTTTTGAGTTTTGAATCAGAATATAGCCTGCAGTAGGAGGTCAGAGGAAATGACTGGACCAATAGTGCTATCAGAGCTCTTAGAGGGCGGTGATATGGGCTGATAAAGCGATAATGACTGGCTCAGAACAGTGTACTACCGTAAGAGCCAAAGATTCTGAGGTAAACACTGAACCGAAGCGTTTCGCTTTACTGTTGCGTAACACTACACTGTTCTCTCGGCCGCAGACGCTTAAGACGTGGACTTAGCCCGAAATGCTGCGTGGACGTAAAACACCCGCTATCTATGTAGGCTACAAAGGATTCCATTTGTAAATCAAGTCTTTTAAATGTTGGAACGAACTAATGAAAACATGAGTGAACTGAGGAGAAACGCTATCCGGAGGAAGTCAAAACCGAAGCAGACAGCATGTTCGTCGGCGGAGGAATGCCCGGAATCCTCAGGTGAGTGAAGCGGTCAGGTGAGAGCGGATAGTCCGCTTATGGGCTTATCCTCCGAGCCAAGCGTCCAAAACACTGGACGCATTTGCTTCAGGGATAATTTTGTCAGCCCAACTTTTGAGTGTTTCTGCGCAACTTTTAGTTTTCAAATATGTAGCAATATTTTCTTCTGTCAACCTGGAGATGTTAGAAATGGCAACGTGTTACAAAATCTCTATCAACTGACACATTAAATCTCTTCTACGATATAGCCTATATCCTCATGTCATCAAACCTTGAACCCATGGTTTATACCTGCAAAATATCTGCATATTTGATTTATTGTATTAATATTTGATCAATATATTTGACAACACTGTAAAATTATGGAGGAGGTTATAAGGTCCTTTTGGAAAGAATGATGCAGTGCTAGATAAAAATTAAAGCCATGAATCCTTTGGTCCTGATCCTGATAGTTCTTTTTATTTCTTAGTTTTAATATAAAAGCAACTCAGACAATGTTTTCATGCTGGTGTTCATCACCGTGGGTTGCCTTGATCTCTGACAGCACACAAGAGATTTGGCAAAACATGGAAAATGTATTGGAATACATGCCAGACTCCATTTTCTTCCTGGGAAGAAAGCTCTGTTTGTACTGAAAGCTCAGGATTTGAGCATGAACAAGTCCCAACGAGTTGTGTTATTGTGTTTGCAATAGGGACATGTCTCATCTCTGACTCAGTATGAACTGGCATGCATAATTCTCTATCTTAAGGATAAAGAATGTGCAGGAGTACTGTTGTCATACTGCACACAGTCTATTAGATATATTTTAAATCTATTGAGTCAGTATGTGTTAAGGAATAACAGCATATACCATCAAGACTACTCTGCATGATGGCACAACACAACCGCTTATGTAAAAAAGTCAATTGGTGCCATAGAGTCCAGTGTATCTGTAATTGGTTGAATGCCAATGCAGATTTTGCCTTTCAATGACAGCAACACATTGTGGTTCTTTGGATAATGTTGCATAGCAATTCAGTTTAGATTTTTGGTTAGATTTTTGTGCTGTTTAAGAAAAAAGCATTTATTTTCTCTATAAAACAGTTTTGTGTCCTTAAGGCTGGCTATTCACTATTGTCAGTCCAGAGAACTCTTATTAAAGAGGCTGCAGTGGGTCTCATTTATCCATGAAGTTCAACTTTCTGCACCTGTTAGCTTGACTGTCCAGTGAATCGGAACGAGCATGAGGAACTCACTGAGTTACTGAGTTCTTTTCCGACTTGCAACAATGCAAAAATACAAAATCGAATGCAGTATGTCCAATTTTACCAGACAATTTATAATATATTAGAGATTATCAGACTGATAATCAATTATCACACACACACACATGTATGTATATATAAGCATTTAACATGCTTTCTATGTATACAATTTTGTTAAACTTTTGAAAAAATGTAAAAAAGAAAAACATTGTCTACATTCTCACACCTCAAAAAATAAGGCTCCAAGGTTTTCGAATGTTGTGTTGTAATATTGTGCAGATTTGATTTTAATCCGATTCTGACACCTGTGGTGTCAAACATTCATTAGTTGTTGTAAATTCTATTCTTCCACCTTCTTAAATGGAAAGTGTTTACTTTTAGTTTAATTTTTATTTCTGTTTTTCAACAAGAGAGATAAAAAGGAAAGTCAAGAAATCAACATTTGTTTTGACATAAAGAGTTAGGATAAGGTTTAAAGAGCAGGTCATATGGTATTTTAAAGGGATCATATGACGTTGCTAAAAAGAACATTATGCTGTGTATTTGGTGTAATGCAATGTGTTTATGCGGTTTAAGGTTAAAAAACACATAATTTTCCACATACTGTACATTATCGTTGCTCCTCTATGCCCCGCCTTTGCGTCGATTTTTACAAAGCTCATCGTTCTGAAAAGCGAGGTGTGCTCTGATTGGCCAGCTATCCAATGCGTTGTGATTGGCTGAATACCTCAAGCGTGTAATGGAAATGTTACGCCCCTCACATACTGTGATGCCATCTCCTAGCACGACGAGACAAAACCAATAAAATCCATTACAAACGAGGCATTTGTTGCATCCAGTGGGGACATAATTACTGATTATAATGACTTATACTGTGTTTCTACGCATTGCGTTGTGTATCGCGCCGCGTAAACATTTGTGATCGGAGAAACGACAAACAACAAGCTCTACTCTACACTGCTTAAAACTTGTGTTTGAATCATCAGTGGCAAATTCTTTAAATATAAAAAATGTACTTGCAGGCTGTGAGTCAGAAGCGCCAGACTGCCCTTGCAAAGTTGGAACTGCCCCACTTTATAGAACAGCCTTTGAGCACAGACCCATTGTAGGCTATGCAGAACTGCAGGTTCAAGAAACCATAAAATGCGTCACACACTGCGGGCTAGAGTGAGGAACCGGCAGTCTTGAGAACGGCGCGGCCGGTGGATTCGACTAAGTACGCGGCCGGCGGGCTTGCGGCAACCACATGTGACAACCCCGGGCTGGACTCCGCTTCGTCCACGGTGAAAGGGGGCGTGTTTAAATGAGGCGTTTTAGGAGGGCTTAAGTCTTAACTTTTATAAAGAATATCTCTTTGGATTTGAGACTTTAGTCTTTGCAACTTTACAGATCTTCTTTATGCACCAAGAGCTTGTAACACTCCAAAGAGAAAGGAAAAATTTAAATTGTGTCCTAATATTGTGTTGGAGTCCTCTACAACAGGTTTAAATGCATCTAAGGTCAGAAAACATTATAATTTTCTCAGAATATACATTTAATATTAGAGTCATTTGCCAATGATTTCGAAACGATTCGTTCCAAGCAAGTTCGGAGCAAACCCCTCCCTTCCATAAGCCTACTCTGCTCTGATTGGTCAGCTGGCCAAGCCTGTTGTGATTGGCACAGAGAGGAGTCCTTGAATTGAGCAAGTTAGCGAGCGCTACCATTGACAAAGCACCTTTACATAAAACAATAATATATTGCTCCAATCCGTTCTTATAATAATGACATAAAATACAAAAACACTTAAATGCACGTGCCCACAGCTAAAGTTTAGCTGCTAAACTGTGAACACTTAAAACAATAATGGTGGATACGTTAGCCGAGTGCTAACGTGACTAACGGATGAAACGATACAGTTTGTAAACCAAAATATGTCTACTGTAATGTTTCAAGAACGACAGACAAAAGACGCTCTGTCTTAACTTTTGAACAGAACGCAGAACAACTGTATCACTGTATCACCAGCCTAACTAACTTGCTTGCACAATGATTATATAGTCTGTGTGCTACTAGTGCTGTGTTCGATACATCAATACATCAATGTATCGTCACAGAGATTTGACGATACGAGTATCGATACAGCTGGCCCTGTACCGATATTGTGGCACGTGTGCAGCAGTGGACCGCGCTTAATTTGAATACAAGAACAACGTTTAAAATTGAGCAGAAAAGTGCAAGGTTTCTAAAAAATAATGAATAGAGCATAATATATAGGCTATAACCAGGTTTAATCTGGCCGCAAAGGAACACAACTGGGTTGCCTGATATAAAGCTCGCACGCTCTCTCTCCACTGTGGATAAACGTGCTTGCTTGCTTTCTGAAAACACCAGTTTTAGTTTTAGCTTGCAGTTTAGCGATCTCCACTCCAATATTGTATTCTCAGAAAAGTGTAATTCATCAAGTGTTAATTTATGAGAGGGGGGGGGGCTGTGTATGTATGAATTACCACCGTTTTGCCGCGTTTCTCTATTAACAGTGAAGCTGTGGCTTTAATTCCTTGAGAAACAACGATGTTACCAGCTTTTTGTTGAGAAAGATAATGTAGCTCTTGAGCGATTAAGCTATTTAGTTGATAAAATTGC
>NW_015505201.1:75983-77151 GCF_001515645.1 Sinocyclocheilus grahami | reverse complement strand
GCCAAGCCTGTTGTGATTGGCACAGAGAGGAGTCCTTGAATTGAGCAAGTTAGCGAGCGCTACCATTGACAAAGCACCTTTACATAAAACAATAATATATTGCTCCAATCCGTTCTTATAATAATGACATAAAATACAAAAACACTTAAATGCACGTGCCCACAGCTAAAGTTTAGCTGCTAAACTGTGAACACTTAAAACAATAATGGTGGATACGTTAGCCGAGTGCTAACGTGACTAACGGATGAAACGATACAGTTTGTAAACCAAAATATGTCTACTGTAATGTTTCAAGAACGACAGACAAAAGACGCTCTGTCTTAACTTTTGAACAGAACGCAGAACAACTGTATCACAGGCGCACCAGCCTAACTAACGTGCTTGCACAATGATTATATAGTCTGTGTGCTACTAGTGCTGTGTTCGATACATCAATACGACGATGTATCGTCACAGAGATTTGACGATACGAGTATCGATACAGCTGGCCCTGTACCGATCTTGTGGCACGTGTGCAGCAGTGGACCGCGCTTAATTTGAATACAAGAACAACGTTTAAAATTGAGCAGAAAAGTGCAAGGTTTCTAAAAAATAATGAATAGAGCATAATATATAGGCTATAACCAGGTTTAATCTGGCCGCAAAGGAACACAACTGGGTTGCCTGATATAAAGCTCGCACGCTCTCTCTCCACTGTGGATAAACGTGCTTGCTTGCTTTCTGAAAACACCAGTTTTAGTTTTAGCTTGCAGTTTAGCGATCTCCACTCCAATATTGTATTCTCAGAAAAGTGTAATTCATCAAGTGTTAATTTATGAGAGGGGGGGGGGCTGTGTATGTATGAATTACCACCGTTTTGCCGCGTTTCTCTATTAACAGTGAAGCTGTGGCTTTAATTCCTTGAGAAACAACGATGTTACCAGCTTTTTGTTGAGAAAGATAATGTAGCTCTTGAGCGATTAAGCTATTTAGTTGATAAAATTGCGGGGCAGCAGTTTGTTCTTGAATGTCTGAGTGCGCGCGCAGCATGATCTGTGTGAGTGACTGAGCGTGTGTGTGCATTAGATACAGAAGACAGCGCATTAGTTTAGAACTCTTCTAATTTTTATTTTTTAAACGTAGAGAGTGTGTTAATTTGTGCAATGATAACCTACCAGCAATGTAAATA
>NW_015505201.1:63897-74920 GCF_001515645.1 Sinocyclocheilus grahami | reverse complement strand
TATTCTCAGAAAAGTGTAATTCATCAAGTGTTAATTTATGAGAGGGGGGGGGGCTGTGTATGTATGAATTACCACCGTTTTGCCGCGTTTCTCTATTAACAGTGAAGCTGTGGCTTTAATTCCTTGAGAAACAACGATGTTACCAGCTTTTTGTTGAGAAAGATAATGTAGCTCTTGAGCGATTAAGCTATTTAGTTGATAAAATTGCGGGGCAGCAGTTTGTTCTTGAATGTCTGAGTGCGCGCGCAGCATGATCTGTGTGAGTGACTGAGCGTGTGTGTGCATTAGATACAGAAGACAGCGCATTAGTTTAGAACTCTTCTAATTTTTATTTTTTAAACGTAGAGAGTGTGTTAATTTGTGCAATGATAACCTACCAGCAATGTAAATAGGATTTTTTTTTAAATATATTAGAATAAGTACGTTACAATATAAATTTATCATAACGAGTACATTATTATTTATGGGCTTAAAAACAAGATGCAAAAAAATCAGAATATTGTACCTGGTGGGGAGTGCCCAATGTAAACATGAAACATGTCATTACCTATATTGTACTGTGGTACAGTTATGGAGGCCCTTCATAATGCAGAGGTCAACTGCCTGCTCTGCCAGTAGTTAGAAATGGCACTTTAGTATGCAGTGTTTAATAAACAGCTGTTTTACTAAATTATGCTGAGGTGAAATTCAGTGCAGTCCGTATCGTGATACGAATTGTATCGTGGCCTCTGTATCGTGATATGTATTGTATCGTGGCTTTGCTGGTGATACACAGCCCTATGTGCTACACTACATTCTTTATTATTTAAATGAAGTAATTAGAACAACGTCAGTCTACATTAATCGACACATTCTTAGGAAATAGTGGGTTCACCGCGAATTATCAGAACTACTTCAGTAAGACAGTAAATAGTGCTTTACCTGGAAACCTAAAGCTGCACTAGATATACATTAGGGGTCGAACGACTTCTGATTTTTTGAAGTCGACTTTTATGTGAAATTTTTAAACATGTAAACCCTGCAGGGTTAAATTTACAATATGTGCTCAACACTGATAACTGTCAGACTTTCGAAATAAATTAAGATTATAATATTTTAATTTTAAAGGAGACATTGGATGCTTGAAGTATCTTACTTTGCATATAAATGTGTCTTAGTAATGTGTGGACACAACCACCCTACAATGATACAAATGCACTCCTTTTTTTTAATCCCCTTTAATCCCCCAATAACCTAAACGGGATAAGTCTCAATTATCAAGCCATTTTGATTTTGGAGTGAACCTTCAATACCACGGCTGAGGTGAGACCCTTGAGCAAGGCACCAAACCCCCAACTTTGTTGGTGTGTGTGTGGCACTGTATGTCGACACGCTGCCCGCAAGGCTATGGGTGCCAACACTCTTTTTATTTTTTATGATTCTTTGCGAATCGCGTTTGCTCTTCCACAGAAGAGAGGGGCGGGGCGAGCAGAGCTCATTAGCATGTAAAGAGATATGCACCAAAACGGCTCGCTGCGAACAGAGCTGGTTTTAACAAGGCAAAAATATAAGGTCCCGCAGTAGTATCAGCAGTTTTCGCATTGCTCAATAGCTAATTACCCTCCTCCATCCCCAACTCCTCCTCTGTCAGTCAGGATTCAGTCTTCTGATTCTCCTTTGAATCAGACTAATTCTAAAATATGTACATAACATTATTGAACTTTAACGATATCTGCAATACATTTATGTTGGTTCTGTTTACCCTTGGAGGGTTATCGCTGCTCTCCCTGCTCTCCTCCATGCTAGACTGCATGGATGCGCAGGGAGTTCTTGCCCAGAACGGAACCATACCGCCAATCCAAACTGTATGCTAATTGTCAATCATCTTTGACTATAGTGGTCCTGATAGAAACATGTTTAAAATCATAACAAGAAATTGTTTATTAGCTATGATACTGTTTTTGAAATCAAATCTTTGCATAGCTATGACAGGAAACACTGGAATCTAACAATGGCTTAGAAAAAACAGTTAACCTTAAAAAAAATAAAGCAAATACATAAACCCTATCGGATAAGCATGTTACAAATGTTTTAAACGTTGGTGTTTCAATTTATGAAAGAACTCCATTAAATCTGTATGTGGGAGTGTGTGTGAAAAAATCAGATGTAACCCCCTTTGTAATCCTTAACATTTTCATAAGTAACTGTAATTTAATTACAAAGTTTTTCTTAGTAACTGTAACTGATTACAATTACTTTTATTTTGTAATTTAACATACGTAATTCCGTTACATGTAACTAGTTACTCCCCAACATATGTTAGACTGCAAAATCAGTTACCAACCCAAGCAGAAGAAAAGCACACGTCTCTTGAGATCTGGGAACCAACACTCACGAGTCCTCCAACTGTTCTGCTTGGCAGGAACTACTGGCCCATTATTTAGTGTGTTTATATTGTGTTGTGGGTTTGTAAAGGACTGGTCATAGCCTGTTTAAAGAACAACAGTTTATTCTTTCTCGCTCTAATCTGTTAGGAAGGAAGAAACTGTTAAAGTGCTTATTTATTTATTTTTTACACTAAAAAGCTTTTCATATTGATTAATTCATGTATGATCTACTAAAACCTTTTTAGAGGGTTCTGGGAATAAAAATCACATTCATTCTTTCTCTAAAGAGAAAATTATTTTGAGCAATTTCCTTATTCATGTCTGATCTACCATTAGCTGAGAAGTCCATTTAATATTATTTTCACCAGAACAATGTGTTTAGTGTGTGAAGTATTTAATTATTGAAGTATTACACAGTCCACAATCTTTGAAAAAGAATGAAAATTTGATGAAAAATGTAATTACCAACAGGCCATCCAAGATGTAGGTGAGTTTGTCTCTTCATTGGAACAGATTTAGAGAACTGAAGAAAGTAATATTATGGACTCGTGTTTTAGCTGGAACCTGGAAGCAACGGTTTAAAGTTAAAAACATATTAATAATGGATTTGTTTCATACAAACACACAGATTTTAACTTCACAAGACATTAACTGATGGACTGAAGTCACATGGATTACTTGTGAATTATTGTGATGTTTTTATCAGCTGTTTGGATTTGCACTTTGACGGCACCCATTCACTGCACAGGATCAATTAATGTGGGCTTGTGAGCCAATGCAAAATTTGTCCAAATCTGTTCCGATGAAAAAACAAACTCATCTACATCTTGGATGGCCTGAGAGTAAATTTTAAGCAAATTTGCATTTTCGGGTAACTATTCCTTTAAATTATTCCTTTAAGACTGTTAAAATGGAAATATCCACACTTATAAAGCATTGTGAATTATGTAAATAGAGACTTGCTAGACTTTCAAACAAATTTGGTAGTATTATATGTTTCAATATTTTGTTTGTATTTAAATATTTTGCAGTGTAGTTGATAAAAAAAATAAATGTATGAAGTTTTATATTGTACCATCATTGTTGATTATCCCCAGTGGTTCCTGGGATTAGTAGTTCTTTCTCTTACTGAAGACATTTCTAGTCATATATCAGTCCTGATTTTTAAATACCTTTTAGCTTTAGATCAAATATTAAATCATCCTGTTGGCAGGCTTGACAAGAGAACTCATACACTTTGGAGAAAAGAATGGATCCAAGGCTGTTTAAAAAGATTGATGGTCAGTATGCTCTGTTGACATTGTGACAGTTGTTCAGTGGGTGATTAGAATGCTTTTACACGTGTGGTCAACCACAAATGCAAATGTTCTGCTGAAAGGAGGGCTGCTCTCTGCTTTTGAAAAACGTATTAAATGCTTTCATGCATCTAAATAATGGCATCACATCCTTCCCATACTTCTAATATATAATATATATGCTCTTATGTATTTATTCCTTCACTTTTATATGCATAGTCCATATACTTTAATTTTTTGATACTTATTACTTTAATTTATTAATACTTAAATACGGTTTATTTTTATTACTGTTAAAAAAATATGAAAATAAACAAATGAGTCTGATTGTCCAGCAGGGGGAGTGGTGCTTTGGCACTCGTGTACAGAAGCCTGTGAAGTCTTCAATTACTAACTCACTACACTGCTGTTCATGTATAAAAGAATGCTTCACAAAACTCAGTGCCCAAAATAAGTGACAAGTATGTGCTGCTTTGTCTGTGTGTTGGCTACTTGTTCTCCAAGTGTTTAGTATATTGTATGCGTGTGTGTGTGTGTGAGACTAGTACAAATTAGATTTGTGTATTAATTACAGTATTTCTTAAAGAGGAGAATAATTACATAGGGAGTGTCAGCTCTGTTTTCCCTTCAAGTGACTATTGATATTAACAGCCAAGTTGGACAGCAATGAGGAACATTTTCGTCTGCTTTCAAGACTTACACCCACAAAAAGCTGTTTTACAGGAAATCTGAACTAGCGTGTTTGTGTTATCATGCACGCTGAGATGGTATTTTGGTGGTGCTGTGAGTTTATAACAAGGACAGGAAGGGCTTTTTTCTCAATAATAATGCACCCGTTTTAAGAACACAAACACTGTACAGTAGTACGGTTTACAGATTCAGTGACTCAACTCAGTGACCCGAGTCATTTCCTATCTGTATCAATACCATGAACACAATAGATAGATGAGATGACAGATGAATTGAATGATTGGTTTAGTTACAGTGCCGTGAATCATATAACCTTAATATACATAATTTTGTGTTCGTAATAACTTGAGATTTCTAATATCTGTAAGTGAAGATCCCTTTTACAATGTACTGTGGCCGTATCATAGTAACATAATACAGTGTTACACTTTGATATATATACTGTGTATCATGATACTAAATGATGACCATATTCATAAACCTTCACATGGTAGGCCTATGTCAAGATTACCTAAAGAACAACAGTTTATTCTTTCTCGCTCTAATCTGTTAGGAAGGAAGAAACTGTTAAAGTGCTTATTTATTTATTTTTTACACTAAAAAGCTTTTCATATTGATTAATTCATGTATGATCTACTAAAACCTTTTTAGAGGGTTCTGGGAATAAAAATCACATTCATTCTTTCTCTAAAGAGAAAATTATTTTAAGCAATTTCCTTATTCATGTCTGATCTACCATTAGCTGAGAAGTCCATTTAATATTATTTTCACCAGAACAATGTGTTTAGTGTGTGAAGTATTTAATTATTGAAGTATTACACAGTCCACAATCTTTGAAAAAGAATGAAAATTTGATGAAAAATTTAATTACCAACAGGCCATCCAAGATGTAGGTGAGTTTGTCTCTTCATTGGAACAGATTTAGAGAACTGAAGAAAGTAATATTATGGACTCGTGTTTTAGCTGGAACCTGGAAGCAACGGTTTAAAGTTAAAAACATATTAATAATGGATTTGTTTCATACAAACACACAGATTTTAACTTCACAAGACATTAACTGATGGACTGAAGTCACATGGATTACTTGTGGATTATTGTGATGTTTTTATCAGCTGTTTGGATTTGCACTTTGACGGCACCCATTCACTGCACAGGATCAATTAATGTGGGCTTGTGAGCCAATGCAAAATTTGTCCAAATCTGTTCCGATGAAAAAACAAACTCATCTACATCTTGGATGGCCTGAGAGTAAATTTTAAGCAAATTTGCATTTTCGGGTAACTATTCCTTTAAATTATTCCTTTAAGACTGTTAAAATGGAAATATCCACACTTATAAAGCATTGTGAATTATGTAAATAGAGACTTGCTAGACTTTCAAACAAATTTGGTAGTATTATATGTTTCAATATTTTGTTTGTATTTAAATATTTTGCAGTGTAGTTGATAAAAAAAATAAATGTATGAAGTTTTATATTGTACCATCATTGTTGATTATCCCCAGTGGTTCCTGGGATTAGTAGTTCTTTCTCTTACTGAAGACATTTCTAGTCATATATCAGTCCTGATTTTTAAATACCTTTTAGCTTTAGATCAAATATTAAATCATCCTGTTGGCAGGCTTGACAAGAGAACTCATACACTTTGGAGAAAAGAATGGATCCAAGGCTGTTTAAAAAGATTGATGGTCAGTATGCTCTGTTGACATTGTGACAGTTGTTCAGTGGGTGATTAGAATGCTTTTACACGTGTGGTCAACCACAAATGCAAATGTTCTGCTGAAAGGAGGGCTGCTCTCTGCTTTTGAAAAACGTATTAAATGCTTTCATGCATCTAAATAATGGCATCACATCCTTCCCATACTTCTAATATATAATATATATGCTCTTATGTATTTATTCCTTCACTTTTATATGCATAGTCCATATACTTTAATTTTTTGATACTTATTACTTTAATTTATTAATACTTAAATACGGTTTATTTTTATTACTGTTAAAAAAATATGAAAATAAACAAATGAGTCTGATTGTCCAGCAGGGGGAGTGGTGCTTTGGCACTCGTGTACAGAAGCCTGTGAAGTCTTCAATTACTAACTCACTACACTGCTGTTCATGTATAAAAGAATGCTTCACAAAACTCAGTGCCCAAAATAAGTGACAAGTATGTGCTGCTTTGTCTGTGTGTTGGCTACTTGTTCTCCAAGTGTTTAGTATATTGTATGCGTGTGTGTGTGTGTGAGACTAGTACAAATTAGATTTGTGTATTAATTACAGTATTTCTTAAAGAGGAGAATAATTACATAGGGAGTGTCAGCTCTGTTTTCCCTTCAAGTGACTATTGATATTAACAGCCAAGTTGGACAGCAATGAGGAACATTTTCGTCTGCTTTCAAGACTTACACCCACAAAAAGCTGTTTTACAGGAAATCTGAACTAGCGTGTTTGTGTTATCATGCACGCTGAGATGGTATTTTGGTGGTGCTGTGAGTTTATAACAAGGACAGGAAGGGCTTTTTTCTCAATAATAATGCACCCGTTTTAAGAACACAAACACTGTACAGTAGTACGGTTTACAGATTCAGTGACTCAACTCAGTGACCCGAGTCATTTCCTATCTGTATCAATACCATGAACACAATAGATAGATGAGATGACAGATGAATTGAATGATTGGTTTAGTTACAGTGCCGTGAATCATATAACCTTAATATACATAATTTTGTGTTCGTAATAACTTGAGATTTCTAATATCTGTAAGTGAAGATCCCTTTTACAATGTACTGTGGCCGTATCATAGTAACATAATACAGTGTTACACTTTGATATATATACTGTGTATCATGATACTAAATGATGACCATATTCATAAACCTTCACATGGTAGGCCTATGTCAAGATTACCCATTCCAAAAACCCATTTTATTACCACAGTACTTTGTTTTTGTATAGAGAAGAGTTACATTTTCCCTACTGGCTTTGTTTTATCATCCGAAAGTGTGATAATATTGTAGGTGGTGACAGTGCCATCCACTCCCTTCCCCTTCCCCCACAAATCACTGACTCATCTGTATTCCTCCTCAGTCTCCCATGTGGCCCTTTCCTTTCGTCACATGACCGGTGCGTGCCCTCCAATAGCATCAACCTCATTTTTGCCCCTCCGCTGAATTACAGCGATACGTGGACTCCAGTGACCCAACCAACCAATGCCAGAAAAGCTGGCATTCTCCAAATATCATAACCACTCTTCAATATTCCTCTAGTTTTTTCTTTTAAGTCACATCCCACCCCTTTATCCCGACAACTAGTAATCCCCCCATTTGTTGGCCCACCCCTACAGCAACACAATAGGGGTAATTGTCCATGCAGCACACACACATTGGCACATAAAGATGGACAGACAAGAGCGTGTGGCGTTTCCCTGCCATATGCCGTCCCTCCTCTGGAATGTGATTATCCTCAGTGGAGAGAAAAACAGAGGCTGAGCGGAAACACAGTGTGCGGGGGAAGCAAGCGAGGGGGAATAGAAGGAGGAGGAGGAGCAGTAAAGCAAGTGTAGAGACGGAGAGAGAGAGAGATTGAGAGGAAGGATGGAGGATGCAGAGTGTGTGGCGGCACAGCTAGAGAGGGAGGGTTCATGAGAGGGCTGTTCAGTCTGGCGTGATTCTCTGGATAAGGACAACGGAACTGAACTGAAGTGGAAATCTCACACACACAGCTGCTGTCTCCAATCCGACGAAGACTCAGGTCAGTGGTGTTTCTTCACATGTAAAGATCGCCGCTGCTGACCACATTTGAGAAGGGCTGTGGCTCTTGAAGCTCTTTAGGTTTATTGCAGAAGTCCGTACAGTTTAGTCTTTTAACTATATAGTATTGAATAGAAACCTGCTGTTTTTTATATTAAAGCATGTTTATGTGTGGTATTTTGTCTAGGGAGATGCGTATTTAACTCTGTAGACACTGAAGCAGCAGTGTGTCTGTACGTGGGTGGATTTGAACGGTGCTTTTGTGTAAAACCTAGAGCAATAACATATTTAAATATTATTTTTTGTGCTGCAGTCACAGTGATGAGCAATCCTGGGGTGAATCAGCCACATTAATGTGAACGCAGACACAGATGCAGAAACAGATGGATGTGGAAACAGGTCTGGGTGCTTCATGGAAGCAGGTGGAGATCTGTCTGTGTGTGTGTGTGATCAGTATCCAGACACCAGCAAACACCACACAGCTATCAGATTAAGCAGAGAAGTATCTCTTTACAGGATCAGGAGTGTTAAGACTCATTAACGTGCTAAATAACACATACAGTGGGTACGGAAAGTATTCAGACCCCCTTAAATTTTTCACTCTTTGTTATATTGCAGCCATTTGCTAAAATAATTTAAGTAAAAAAATTTTCCTCAATGTACACACAGCACCCCATATTGACAGAAAAACACAGAATTGTTGACATTTTTGCAGATTTATTAAAAAAGAAAAACTGAAATATCACATGGTCCTAAGTATTCAGACCCTTTGCTGTGACACTCATATATTTAACTCAGGTGCTGTCCATTTCTTCTGATCATCCTTGAGATGGTTCTACACCTTCATTTGAGTCCAGCTGTGTTTGATTATACTGATTGAACTTGATTAGGAAAGCCACACACCTGTCTATATAAGACCTTACAGCTCACAGTGCATGTCAGAGCAAATGAGAATCATGAGGTCAAAGGAACTGCCTGAAGAGCTCAGAGACAGAATTGTGGCAAGGCACAGATCTGGCCAAGATTACAAAAAAAATTCTGCTGCACTTAAGGTTCCCAAGAGCACAGTGGCCTCCATTCCTTAAATGGAAGACGTTTGGGACGACCAGAACCCTTCCTAGAGCTGGCCGTCCGGCCAAACTGAGCTATCGGGGGAGAAGAGCCCAAAGATCACTGGAGGAATGGCAGAGGATCCCTAAATCCAGGTGTGAAAAACTTGTTGGGTCTTTCCCAAAAAGACTCATGGCTGTATTAGTTCAAAAGGGTGCTTCTACTAAATACTGAGCAAAGGGTCTGAATACTTAGGACCATGTGATATTTCAGATTTTCTTTTTTAATAAATCTGCATAAATGTCAACAATTCTGTGTTTTTCTGTCAATATGGGGTGCTGTGTGTACATTAATGAGGAAAAAAAATTAACTTAAATGATTTTAGCAAATGGCTGCAATATAACAAAGAGTGAAAAATTTAAGGGGGTCTGAATACTTTCCGTACCCACTGTATGTAGTAACCATCACAGACGGCTAAGACTGCTTTAGCACCTCGGTTCAAGCGCTTTACGTCAATCTCTCTGTGTCTCTTTTTAAGGATGAACTTTGTCTAAGGTGTTTATCATCAAATATAGACATTAGATATAAGCTGAGGAAGAAGAAAGACAACTTTTACTATTACTAGTATTACACTAGTTCTAAGTTTGGAATAATTAATATTTTTGGAAGAAGTCTCTTATGCTCATCAAGGTTGCATTTATTTGGTAAAGAATACAGTAAAGACAGCAATAGTATTACAATTTAAAATAGCTGTTTTCTATTTTAATATATTTTAAGATGTAATTTACTCCTGTGTTGGCAAAGCTGATTTTTTGCAGTCATTACTCCAGTCTTCAGTGTCACATAATCCTTTAGAAATTATTGTAATATGCTGATTTAGTTGTTGTCAGTTATTACTGGTGATCAGTTATTATTAATGGTTATTTTTTATTATCAATATTGAAAACAGTTTTTGCTTAATTTTTTTGTGGAAACAATGACTTTTTTTTACTTCAACATAATAATAAGAAATGTTTCTTGAGCACCAAATCAGCGTATTAGAATGATTTCTGAAGGATCATGGGACACTGAAGTGCAGTTGCTTTTATTTTTTCTTTTTTTTTCTTTCTCTGGACGTGTTGGTAGCATGGTGCATCATCTAAGCTGATGTTTATAGTGTCTATGTTGTTGTTGAATGAACATTCACTCATAGTCAGTGTACTGCTTCTCATGTTGGCTGGGAAACCGGTTTTGTGACCAGTGAGGGGAAGGAGTGAGACAAACACAGGAAGGACAAAAAAAAATTGTTATGAGTGTCACTTATAAGACGAGTTGCATATTGTGGGCATTTCCCTATTTCTTAGCGTATTGATGTCTGCTTAAGATGGAGAAACATCTTAGGAACGTGAGAAAAACGCAGACCAGGACACACAGGAGAACCAAGAGCAGAGCAGGTATTTTCCTCCCTTTTTTTCTTTTTTTTTTTTTTGTGCGTTTCCTTATGCATCAAATGGCATGACCTTCAGCTCACATATATTCATGCCAAGATCTCACATTGTACTCATGATATGTAACGGTCTTGTTTTTTTTTACCTCTGCAAATATTACAGTCAGATAGAGAGATGCTTTTTGTCTGAATTTTCTTAATAACAACACACAAACAGATCATTTATATATCTGTTGGTATGCGTTTTAAATATGTGTGAGGAGTTTGCTGTAAGTTCTAGCATGTATGAACAGGTGAATCTCACACAGCAGGTCAAAAAAACGTGTCCAGGCCATATATCACCCCAAAATCAAAAGAAATATGACAATATGCAATTATTTTTTACTTGAAGAAAATACAATTTAACCATAAGCATATTTCCCCCAAATTCTCATGATTGTAATAAATAAATA
>NW_015505201.1:59332-63813 GCF_001515645.1 Sinocyclocheilus grahami | reverse complement strand
ATAAGCATATTTCCCCCAAATTCTCATGATTGTAATAAATAAATAATTAAATGATTTTTATAGATCATAGTATTTATTTAAGGCCAACTGAGAAAAAATAATCATTGTACTAGTAATGTTTTTCTTTTTGATGTTTGGATGAAATATGGCTTGCACAGATAAGAAGCTGCAGTTTGTGGTCAGTTATTAATACTGCGTTTATTAATAATATTGATTATTTCTACAATAAAGCGGTGGTAAATTGTATTAATCCTCGGTATCATCAAATAATAAGTAGTAATGACAGTTGTATTTTGGTAGAAATTGACTACTATATTTATAAGGTTTTGGCTGTCTTAGTTTATTGTGTCAATATTAAATCGATGCGATGTGATGAACCATTGCTTCCATGCATCATAATTCAGTTTAGTGTTCTGTTGGTTACAAATACATTAAATGCATGCGTACATACTGGAAATTGATTGAGCCTGATTAAGGGAAGTATTTATGCTTGCATCGACCAGATCCATAATTCACTGCCTATTGGAAACCACAATATTTACAATTATAATGGCCACTCGACTGTGAACATGATTCATGGCGCATCTCCTCTAATGCTCTAACAAGGGCTCCACATAAAAGCTAAATTACATGCTACACAGGATCATAAATAATCTCATAAAACATGTCGTTGCTATTTTCCTTTGTGTTCAGATGAAAGATGGCTGTATTTTGTGTTTCTATACGAGGAAACGGATTAACTGAGGTGTCATGGAAACATCTATGCATGGTTATCCAGCTCTATACGTCCTAGTAACGCATTTTGCAGTGTTTGTTGAGAATAGCTCATTAAAAAGGTTTTATATAGGGTCCCACCAGCCCCCTCTTTGTTTGTTTGTTGTGGTTGTTGTGTTAGCTTACAGAATGTGTTTTTTGTAAAGCTGCTATTTTAAATGGCTATTATGTGAGCATGTGTGCACGTTCGAGTGTGCGGGGGACACCAGCTCCTTCTGTCACAAGGGCTCCAGATGGTACGAGGAAAAAGCCTTGCTTTAATCTCACGTCCGGGATAAAACACAAACACACCCTGTCCCGCTCAAAATGTAACTTACTTTAAACTTGTTTCACTGTTTGTTGAACTGACTGACTGTTTTGTCACTTCTCACTTTATTCAGTGAGTTATCTATCATTCATCACTGCGTTTTCTCTCTCTTTACTTCCCCATTCTCTTTAGTTTTCTCTCAGTAGCGTTACCTTATTAGTGTGGTCTTATATTTTCAGCTGTGCGCTTTATAAGCTGCATGTGTGTCAGTGTGTGCCTTCATGCACACATGTGTGTACAATTGGCAACCACATGCCACTTGTTTACCGATTGGCTTTCATCATTTATGTGTGTTAGAAATAGAGTACATTAACACAGCTCTCACATGCCCTAGATATTACAGCAGAATTAATTACTGGTGAGTCTCTGGAGATTTACTTTTCTTTTGTTTTGCTACAAACGCTGGATTAATATACTCTCATCCTCTCTATTCACACACAGACCTTCTGCTCCTTCTGCTGTTTTTATCATCCAAAAGACATATATCTACTGCAGTTGTTCTGCAGTCATACTATTATGCATAGTACAGTTTTATGTTTTCACTTTTAAGGGAAAAATTATATTTTGCATACAGATTATGATTATTTATTTAATTACTTTGCATTATTAATTTTGCATCATTTGAAGCTTTCAACTTCGTATGCATTAGCCTATAGAATTTCATATAATTAAATGAGGTGTATTTTTATTTATTTAGTTTGCATTGTGAAATTTTAAGATTAAAATCTGTATAAATTCTAATTTGTCATATAATTAAATTAAGCCTATTCATTGTGTTTGTTTATTGTGGCATTAATTTACACTTCTAACTTTGAATAAATTGTATAATTGTAATTATTTAGGCCTATTTTGTTTATTTATTTTGTATTGTGACATTATTTTAAGCTCCCAACTTTGTATAAATTATATATAAATGATATAATTTGTATAATTTATGTAATTTAAATCATTTCAATTTTAAAAAGTCTTTATTTAATTTGATTTGTTTTTGCAATCGTACATTATTTTAAAATTCCAACTTTGTATATTTTGCAAAAGGTCCTTTTGTATTCCAACAGGACAGTGCTGTGTGCAATAAGCAAGGTTCATATCAAAATCATTTACTGAGTCTTGTGTTAAAGACCTGGCCTGCTGAAAAGCCAGACTTGAACTCCGTTGAACACCTTTGGGATGAAAATGTCTAAATGGGATCAAATCCTCAAGGCATCTTCCAACATCTAATGAAAAGTCTTTCCAGAAGAATGGAGGCTGATAGCAGGACCAACTCTTTATTAATACCAATGGTTTAGTGTCATTTACCATTTGGTACAAATTTTTGCAGATCTCTTCCTGCTCTTATTTTTAACCCACCCACGTGTTTCTCAGTATCTTTATCCCCCTCAGTTTCCATCTGTATCTACATAATTTAGGATCATGAAAACGGCTCAAAATACCTTCTGGAAACTACCAAAAGAAGTACAGAGAATAAAACTAATTAAATATATCTCTTGGTGTCTTTCAGATAAAGCTGGCAACCCCAGCTGCTTTCCCTCCAAACAATCTGAGGAAGAGGAGCCTTGTGTTGGGGTGAAGATCGCTCAGAACAAAGGTGGGCAACAACCTTCTCTTCCTCTGCTTCCTAATCGGTCTGTTCCTTTCTCCATTTGATAAGACTTCTAGCTCTGATCCTTGGGAGTCTACCATTTACTGGAGTTGTTGATGCATGTATGGTGTGTCAGATTGAATCTTTTCTAAAAAAAAAAAAAAAAAACTGTAGCTGCGAGCTGTTGGATTTATGATTTGCTGTAAGAGATACTTTTATGTTATGTAATAGTAGTTTAAGGCTTATTATGGGAATGAATAGGTATGACTGAGCCACACTTACTGTACATGCAATGTGGTCAGTGATTCATCAACCTCAGATTTTAGTCTGATCACCCTTGTTTTTTCACCCAGCATTGTTCTGTTTTCTCTGCATTCTGTTCTGTTTTCTCTGCATTCTGCATTCTTTTGTTTCTCTTGAATAATTGAAGAAGGTTAACATGAAGACCAATTTGTAGAATTTTGTAGTTATATCAGACCATATTTGATGCTTATGTGGGGAACGATCACTGGGCCAATGAATTTAAACGGTGAGCTACCCAGCACAACACCACATGAATGGAAACCATTCAATCTAAAAAATATAATTTTTCTTGTGATTTCTAAAGCTAAAAAAATACTTTACATGGAAGAAATAGCTTTTATCGCTTTGGATAAAAGTGTTCAATAAATGCCACTTAAATTCAAAAACAAGAATACATATTGTGCTGTAAGTGTCTCCGTGTGTCAACAAAGGCCTCGTCAACTTCACAAAGTTTGCTTTCATTTGTTAGATCGATATTTCCTAGAAAGCTTTTGTTCTCCAGACCTTATATGGGAATACAAATGGAAGTCTGTGGTGACAAGACTTTACAGTAGTTAAGTCTGGTCAGACTTGTTTAAGCGAGGCATGAATGCTGTACTGAACTTATTTTAATTGTAGACTTATGATAATGCCAAATGTAAGAGATATCATTGAGTTGAATATATGAGAATTTCACCTTTATGTGATCTTATAACTTAACCTTATAACCAGGTGGTTAATGGTGGGGTTTTGGTTCTGAGTATTTGACCTATAGTGGTTTTTAATTGCATAGATGCTTTGTACAGTTTGTTTAACCATCACATACTATATCTCATATAGGCTACAACTAAAAAGTTAGATTTTTTAAAATAAATATATTTATTCAGCAAGGATGCATTTAATGGTTTAAAAGTTTTGTTTCAAATGAATGCTGTTCTCTGAACTTTCTCCTCAAAAATGTTTTACACTTTACACAAAATATTAAACAGTACAACTGTTGCCAACTAGTGCTTACTAACTTACTAGTGGATTCAAAAACGTTGTTTTTGAAAAATCGTACTGACCCCAATCGTTCGAACAGTGGCGTGTATATATAGTGCTGGACGGTATGACCAAAAATGTATATCACAGTATTTTTTAAAATTATTCTGTTTTCACGGTACATGACGGTATTTTTTTTTTCATGCATGACCGGGTGTTAACCATATTTTCTACTGATTGAGAGAGGAAATACTGCAGTATATTGACTTAGAATGCCCTATTTTACTGTCATGGTGAGTGAATATTGTCAAAAAATACCACCTTAAATAGTGACTAAATACGACCCCTTTTAATACATGTTAACCAGGAGTCTCTCTCATTTATAATCGAGGCATCGTCTGATAAAATCAACATGCATCTACACTAAAGAGCGGCTATGCGGTTATTTTGGCTATATTACTTTTTTGTCTCATGCAGCACTGACTGCGTCTGAGTAACAAACTAAAAAAGACAACAAACAAAAAAGTGCATGTGATATTAACAGATGAACTACTC
>NW_015505201.1:48285-58519 GCF_001515645.1 Sinocyclocheilus grahami | reverse complement strand
ACAATACTCAAGTAAATGTACTTAGTTACTGTCCACCTCTGTTTATTGAGGAGTCGGCTGCGGTGCGGCCAACTGAAAGCGCTGCTTCTCTTCCGCTCACTGCACAGAACAGACGCCGAGAGAGGCGACACTTCTCCGGGAAAGTCAGACCTCGCGTTCGCGGGACAGCACTGGCAAAATATTCCAACTGAACCATAGCTAAGGTTTATCCAAAAAAGTCGCTAGGTTTGTCAGTATGAATATTCTATGGAAAAAAGCCACTAAAAGGGTCTGAAAGTTGCTAAATCTAGTACTAAAGTCGTGCTCGTGTATGTGAGATCGCGGGAGCTGATGGCGTGGGGCGGTGGATATTTGTGGTGGTCAATGTGGATATTGTGGATGAGTTCTTCTGTGTCATCATGTTCTATTAGTTCTACAGCTTCAGTTTAAGAACTTTCACGCTTAGTAACACATACAGCTGTTCCCTCACCACAGTGCAACAGTGAAAAGGGACCCCTTTCAAACAGTGTCGCGTCCAGAACGTTGTTTAAGTGATATACACCGGTATTTTAAAAATTCATATCATAACAAAAATAAACACCGGTATTCGGTATGAACCGGTATACCGCCCAGCACTACTTATATGTTTAGCACAACAAGTCACTAATCGTACACTGGAAAAAAAATAGTGCAGATACAATTTTAATTCAGAAATTGTACTCCAATAAGCTTTGTTTTATTTACAACTTTATAAGTCATTTTTATATTGTACCAAGACAAACTGATAATGTTTTTCTTTGAGCAGTGGTTGATGAAGCAGAAAATTCCCACCTGACCTGCCTAGGTCATTACATCATTGGTTATACACTGACAGCTCTTGAGTGATTGTTGTAGATACTGTTGTTATGGCAGGTTGATGTTCAGATGTCATGTTTTCCCCACCAAAGGGGAAATACTAAAAGTAGCTTCAAATTCACACCGGAAGTGATCCAAGCAGAATTAGAAAAATTGACTTCATTAACTGCATGCAACAGAAAGGGCATCAGTATTTACACAAACGTCAGGTTTGTGTAAATACAAGTTGAGTTGTGGCTGTCTGGGATGTGTCAAGATGGTTGTGCAACACCAGATGCTCAGGTCTCTTCTCTGTCTGCACTCCATGTCGAAAATGAGATTAAAGTAAATAAGATTTGCAGTGGAATCTGGTAAACGGTTTAATAAACTTGTAAGGTGTAGCTTTGCATGCATTTAATTTTAGCGTGTTTATCCCGAGTCCATTAGAATTTTTTAACGTGAGAGTATTTGTCTGCCAAGAGGGTTTGAAATGAGACTGATGCTGCTCAAGGCTGTTGAAAGGGCACCAGAGACCTTAGTCAGGGTTCCGCCATATTTCACTTTTTACAGGAATGAAAATGAGGTTGTGAGAGATAGAAGCACAATGCGTTCAATGGATTGTACTGCTTTTTAACAACATGCCAATTGTTCAGCTTTCCAGAAAACTTACAGTAGACAAAAACTCTACAGAACAGTTTTGAAAATGACGTCTGATCTATGACCTTTTCACAGTGCAGGCCATTATAAAGAAAGACTCTCACAGCCTTGTTTTCTTCCACGTAAAATTCAGAACGTCGTCCATTCTGACTAAAATCTATTAAATTTCTTCCTTATTTATCTTCAAAGCAAAAATGACACAAAAATGATCATTTTGTCATTATTTACTCACCCTCACAAGTATCTTTCTCCACAACATAAAAGGAGACTTTTTAAAGAATGGCTTTTTAATGCAACAAATATATATATAAAATATAAATATATATTTTATATATATATATTTACTGTATATATATTATATTTATATTATTGTATTTTTTTATATATTTACAACAAATAATATTTAGCAGACACTTGGTTATGACAATGTTGGGCATAAAAAGACATATAAAAACATAAAAAGACAATCATGAATTTATCATTTCAAGGTGCAGAAGCTATCAGTAACACACAGCACTATGTATGTACATTGTAACATCTAGTGGATTTTATGCACAATGAATGTGGCCTTCACCAGTTTGTGGCTTGAGTGTGTGTGTGTGCGCGTGTGTGTGTGTGAGTTTGGAGGGAGGGGCTGTTTCCTCATGTCTTTGTTGAGGAGTTTCAGTCAGTCTGTGGTTTATAGAGGACCGGAAGGCTTGAATGAAGAAAACTGCTCTTATTTTTGTCTCATTGTCCTGGGATTATTTGTCCTCATTTTAACGGACAGAAGGTGAGATTACTTTGTCTTGACAATGATCACACTGCTTACCACTGCTAGTCTTCTGTTTATTGGTTAACTTGGTCTGTTTAGATGTGACAGTATAATTAAACTTGGCAACAGGACATTAGTGGAGGACCCTGGAAGAGCTTTTATGTATTTTCACAAATTGGCCTAGTTATTCTTTCTTCTCTGTGATAGTGGTTACTTAGAAAATGAAAGGTTGTTTTATAGAATCATTGCAATCAGAATGCATTAGTGATATTTTGCTATTTTAAGAATTTGTCTCAGACATTTGGTACCCATGTCTGCTTTATTTTTTTAATTCTTATGGGTTTGTTTGTCAACATGTACGAACAAGTTCAAGCAGTTCATGTTTTTCAGTCTTGTTAGTTCGCTTTTTTCTTCTGGCACATGTTTAAGGAAATGCATTTAACATATGTGCATTTCTAACTTCCTTCATGTTTATGTATTGCCTATATTTGTTCCTCTGTTGCATGACAAGCTCTGAAAACTTTTGCTAACTAATCCTGCTCCTTAAAGTCAGTTCCCACCACATTTTGCAAACTAAATGAGCTGTTCTTATCTGTTCTGTATTGGTTGGTACTTTCCCACAAGGTTTGTATTGATAGTACAGTACCAAAGTGCAGCTATATTCAAATATACAGTATGGTGGTTTTCCCATAAACTGAAAATTGGTTATGTTGACTTGATGTTGATATACAGTATATTAATAAAGACGTCAGTGTTTATTTTATATACTTCTTTTTTACTTTTTCTTTTTTCAAAAGGACTTGTTGTTGTTACTTATGAGTAGTGGTGGGAATCGCAGGGTACCTCACGATACGATACAAATCACGGTACATGGCTCACGATACGATAATATCACGAATACAACAATTCTGCGATAATCGGTATATTGCTAGACAATCCTATAACGATACATCACGATATCTGTCTATGAAAACAAAATGCCTGTGAAAAGTTTAAATGCAAGTTTTCTCTCTTTATTCAAGTCCAAACTGATAGAAAACAGCACAAAAAGTTCTGTAAATCAAATTTAAATAAATTAATCATTTTATTCTTAGACTTATTAGAAGCTTACACTTGTCTTTGTGTGTAAACCAACATATTTAACTGCTTATTAACTTTATATATATACCTGGTACATTTCAAAATGTACCTAGAGTTTTTTCTCAACCTTTCCTCTCATCTCATCATAAAAACGGAGCCCCGCACACATGACATGCAGGGACAAAATAGCCGTTCACATTGCTGCATAACTCGCACTTGTAATATCTAAAGAGAGAGAGAGAGAGAGAGAGCACCAAGTTTTGTTGACATAAAACTGGATGCACCGGTGTTACGAGATTTTCCATTTCTGAGATTTTTGATTTCAGTGGGCGGAGCATACATGAATATTCATGAGTTACCCAGACATGAGCGTGGAACCAGGTGGAACTGAGAATTTCAGTTCACGTCCCTTATATCTCAGCAGGTTTAATGGAATATTTAAAAAAAAAAAGGTAAATATATTTCCAGCGTTGCACAAACTACATTTACCATTTCGTAACCGTTTATAATGTTTTTATTAGTTTACACTGCACGTTTTGTGCAGTCGTCCCTGACTGCATGATTGCAGACATTCTTTGTGTAATGTTAGGATAAAGCACAGCAAACTTCAGCTAGTTCTATACATTGATTTCAGTTCTTTGTGCTCTTCATTTGTAGCTTGCGATGCTTTAAACTGTCTGTTATTAGTTGTTATCATTTGTTGAATACATCACTGCCTGCAACAAATGAAATAAACCTATATAAACGTCTCTGTAGACATATTTTTTGTATACTGGTGTGATGATCCATGTCTTACATTCTCCATGTTGTCTGGTTGTGAATTGTCTGCTGTCTGGTTGTAAACTATGATACAACCATACACTGCTGCAAAAACATGTTGCTAAAATTTCTTCTTTTTTTTCCTGTTTCCAATGTAAAATAGTTAAACATTTTTACAAACAAATATAAATTTACAAATTAATATTATCACAAGGTTTAAGGCTCCATTTGCACAGTGAAAGCAAAAAATCCCAGAACACCTGGATGATTACAGCTACAGGTTTCCAATAGTAGCGCAGATCCAACTACCATTTAAATTATTTATCTGTTACTAGGGATGTAACGATTCACTCCACTCACGATTCGATTTGATTCACGATTTTGATTCACGACAAAATGAGATTTAAGACAAATTATAAATTAAATGTGTTAAAAGTTTCGTAAACATATATATTCTTAATTAGGCTTTTTTTTTTTTTTACATTAACTGTTCCCTCCTGGTGGAATGATCTGCCCAACTCAATTTGAGCAGCTGAGTCCTTAGCCATCTTCAAGGAACGGCTAAAAACACATCCTTTCCATCTTTATTTGACCCTCTAACTATAGCACTCTGTGTTCTAATTCTATTTTATCTATTTGTGACCCTGGACCACAAAACCAGTCATAAGGGTCAATTTTTCGAAATTGAGATTTATACATCATCTGAAAGCTGAATAAATTTGTTAGTATAGAACAATATTTGGCAGAGATACAACTATTTGAAATCTGGAATCTGAGGGTGCAAAAAAATCTAAATGTTGAGAAAATGCCTTTAAAATTGTCCAAATGAAGTTCTTAGCGATGCATATTACTAATCAAAAATTAAGTTTTAATATATTTACGGTAGTAAATTTACAAAATATCTTCATGGAACATGATCTTTACTTAATATGCTTATGATTTTTGGCATAAAAGAAAAATCAATAATTTTGACCAATACAATGTATTTTTGGCTATTGCTACAAATATACCCCAGTGACTTAAGACTGGTTTTGTGCTCCAGGGCGTATTACAGAAAGATCCTAACTTTTAAAATCTTATCTTATTTGTTTGGTAATCATGGTCATTTCAGTTAGGACCACATTTAGGACAAAAGCTATTACAGAACAGCATTTCCTAAATGTATTATCTTATCTTAACTACAGATAGGAAGGGGGTATTACAGAAACCTCCTAACTTGTCAAAAAATCCTAAAAACTGTCTTAACTTTAGGACAACCCCACAGCTGTCCTAACTTCAAAATTATTTGAAAGCTAATGGAAAAAACTATTACAATTGCGCTGTCCAACAATGGTATTACATTTATTAAAAACTGAAAATGAAGAATGGAGATGTTTAATGGTAGAAAGACTCTTGGAGGACACTGAAGATGTTACATTTTGATGACAAAACACTTATAAGTAATTACAAACTGCCGTGCAACATGATATTAGTTAGCACAGGAACTGCAACCAGCATTACAGAGACAAACAAAGCATCACGGAGCATTACCGGTTATAACCATATACAGTTTTTTGCAAAAGACCTGAGAGTGGATTGTCGAACTTGATAATGCAGTTTAAGATTTCCTAACTAGAGATAAGATACAATTTTATAAGATAGGATAAGAATCCCAAATCAAGTTAAGATTTGCTTCTGTAAAACGAATTTGTGAAAAATCCTAATTTAACATATCATATCTTAAGACCTAAGATAAGAAACTTTCTGTAATACATTTTTTGACTTGACCCTCTTAACACTTGCACTCTCTATTCGTTTTCCAAGTGCTTGTTTTATTTTAAAAAAGGCCACTAGCACTAGCTTCCTCTATTCTTTTTCTACTTGTTTTCTTTTTGTATGTATGTGTAAAGCATCTGCAAAATGACTACATAAATAAATAAATAAAAAAAGGCCTCTTATTATAAAAAATAAAATGGAATAAAGATTGGATTGTGGCCTTGATTAGCTTTTGATAAGATGTTGGTAAAATGTGTGTTGGTGTGAATGTTTGATATTATGTGAGACAGTGACATGTTGTTTTTAAAAATATGAATTCAATAGTGATTCACACTCAAAATCCAGGAAAATGATAGTCATGGAGGATGTGATTGATAGAGTAAAGTTTTCCTGAATTTTGAGCATGAATCACTATTGAATCCTTGTTACAAACTAAAAAGATTTATGCACCGAAACAAGACAACATAGTGTGATGTAAGCATCCTTGTAGAATCTGCTGTTTAAAAAATGACATAATACAGCTAAAAAAAGACATTTCTTAACTTGATTCTGGCATTTGATACATTATATTACCATTCAAAAGTTTGGGATTGCTATGATTTTTTGTTTGATTTTTTTGTTTAAAGGGGTCATATGATGCGATTTTTAAATTTTTCCTTTCTCTTTGGAGTGTTACAAGCTGTTGGTGCATAAAGAAGATCTGTAAAGTTGCAAAGACTAAAGTCTCAAATCCAAAGAGATATTCTTTATAAAAGTTAAGACTGGTCCACAACCTCCTAAAACGCCTCGTTTAAACACGCCCCCACATGTCTACGTCACGATGTGGGAAGATTTGCATAACGCCGCCCAAATGTTCACGCAAAGAAAGGCGGCGTAACTTTATTGTTGCTGCCACTGCCGCCGCAATGTTGTGAAGACACTGTGTGTTTCGTTGTGAAAGCGAAACTACTTTGTTTGGTCTTCCAAAAGAGGACACAACTAGAAATCAGTGGTTAAGTTGTATTTACAACACTGTTCCAGAACAGTTCAACCCAAATATTCAGATGTGTGCAGCGCATTTTATGGAGGATGAGGACTGTTTCCTGAACCAGTAGCCTACAATGCGTCTGTGGCACAAAGGCTGTTTCTATAAAGTGGGGCAGTTCCAACTTTGCAAGGACAGTCTGGCGCTTCTGACTCACAGCCTGTAAGTACGTTTTTTATATTTAAAGAATTTGCCACTGACTATTCAAACGTGAGTTTTGAGCAGTGTAGAGTAGGCTTGTTGTTTGTTGTTTCTCCGATCACAAATGCAGACATGGTTTTTATGTTTATGCGGCGCAATACGCAACATAACGCGTAAAAAGACAGTATAAGTCATTATAATCAGTAATTATGTTCCCACTGGATGCAACAAATGCCTCGTTTGTAATTGGCTTTATTGATTTTGTCTCGTCGTGCCGGGAGACGGCATCACAATATGGTAAGGGGTGCAACATTTCCGTCACACGCTTGAGGCATTCGGCCAATCACAACACACTGGATAGCTGGCCAATCAGTGTATACCTTGCTTTTTCAGACCGATGAGTTTTGTAAAAATTTACGCATTTCAGAAAGGCGGGGCATAGAGGAGCAACAATAATGTACATTATATTGAAAATAATGTGTTTTTTTAACCGCATAAACACATTGCATTACACCAAATACACAAAATAATGTTCTTTTTAGCAACGTCATATGACCCCTTTAAGAAATGTACACTTTTGCTCTTCAAGGATGCATTAATTTAATAAAAATGACAGTAAAGACATTTATAAAAAGATTTCTATTTCAAATAAATGCTGTTCTTCTGAACTTTCTATTCATCAAGGAATCCTGTCGCTGTATAATGGTTTCCACACTTTATTAAGCAGTACAACCATTTTCAACTGTGATAATAATCAGAAATGTTTCTTGTGCAGCAAATCGGCATATTAGAATGATCTCTGAAGGACCATGAGACACTGAAGAGAAGTTGAGATCTGACATCACAGGGGGAAAAACCTTTATTTTAAATTGTAAAATTATTTCACAATAGTAATGTTTTTCAATATTTTTAATCTGATAGCCTAAATGCAGTTGGTGAACATGAAAAAATAGCCTTACTAATATAAATCCTTAGAACAGTATTGTATATATCATATCAAAACAAGCACACCTTTAAACATTTGTTAATAAAATTTATTTTTATCTGAAATATTATATAAATATATATGAAGTATTTGTTTTCTCATTTACAGTGTATCGAATGTAGGCTACTTTTAAACATTTGTCTATACAATTTTGTTTAATCCAAAATTGTACTTATTAAAGGAACACTTTCATGCTTGTGTGTGGGGTCTTTATATTCCTATTCATTTTGTAAATATAGCCTAAGCCTAACAGTTTAAGAACAATCACACCAACATAGATGAAAAACGATTAGTCCACAAATAGCTGTTGTACTCAAATGATAACAACTAACAACAGACGTAGTTTTAAAGCATTGCAAGATACAGCACAACGAATTGAAATCAAAGTCATTTATACATCTAGCTTGTATAAGAGTGTGCTGAATGTCTGCAATCATTCAGTCAGTGACGACTGCACAAAAACATTTATAAACTGTTACAAAATGATGAACAATTGTAGTTTAGGCATAGGTTTGTGCAATGCTATAAATATATTTACCTTTTTTAAAATATTCCATTAAACCTGCTGAGATACAAGGAGCGTGAACTGAAATTCTCATTTCCACCTGGTTCCACGCGCATGTCCGGGAAACTCATGAAAACTCCGCCCACTGAAACCAAAAATCTCGTAACACCGGTGTTGTGCCCAATTCTGCACCCCTGCCAGATTATGCACTCCCTCATTGAAGTCGCTACCTGATTGCCTAATCCCAACCCCACCCCACCCCTAATCCTAACCCCTCCACCACACCTACTCCGAAACCTACCAATACTAGGGGGTGCATAATCTGGCAGGGTGCAAATTTCGGCACTACACCGGCGCCGCTCTCTCTCACTCATATAGTGCGCTGCGCTCCGAGCTGAGAGGTCCTCACGGACTCAATATGCACTCTGCAATAATAACGTGATCGATGCCTACAGTCCACGCTGATAGCTGTTCCGGGGCAGTTTTTTTAGTTCTCATCTCCATATACATTAGACGCTGGTGCATCTCTGATTTGTTGTTGGTCTACCATTACGCTCGTATTTCTTCTTCGCTGTGAATTACAATTTCCGTTCATCTGACCATCCGCAATCTGGGAAGCGCCTGTCTGGAGGTACTGCCGCTCCGGTAAGCCAAAGTGGTAAACAGCCACAGTGTAGGTATGAATTTAGATCTTTTGTATGTTTAAAAAAATATCGATACTTGGTGCCAGAGTATTGATAACATCTCGCGGCCAGAAATATCGTGATAAATTGGCACATCGATTTATTGTCCCACACCTACCACTATCCAGTGGGCCAACCTCTGCCTGGAGACAGCCTGTTTTTTCTGCTGGCCTCCATAGCAGACAAAGAGCTGCTCTGAGCTTCTGAAGCTCCGGGTGAGATCCACGTATATGTGCAAACAGGAAGAAAACTGAGATTCCCCGAAATGACTCCAGATCAGCTGAACCACCTGGGGATGGAGATGGTGGGCGAGTTGCGACATGCGACATGATCGTAGACCTCCCTGATGTTTGATGTACGATATAGCCGCAGTGCTGTCCATGCGGACCAACACGTGCTTGCTCTGCAGCAGTGACCGTAACCGTCGCAATGCTAGAAGCACTGACAGCAACTCCAGGCAGTTGATGTGCCAAAGCAGTCGAGGCCCTGTCCAGGACCCCGAGGCTGCCTGCCTGTTGCATGTAGCACTCCAGCCTGTCCTGATAACAACATGCCAGGACACTTGTACTGAGGGCACCCCTGCCCATATAAAAGCAAGGTCCGACCAGGGGCTGAATGTGCGGCGACACATCAGCGTGATAACGACATGAAGTAATTCAAGTGGAATGACTGTGGCTGTGAATGCCATATGCCCCAGGAGCCTCTGAAATTGTTTCAGTGGTCCTACTGTCCTGTCTATGAAGGAACTCAGGCATTTCAGCACTGATTGGGCACACTCGTTGGTCAAATGCGCCTTCATGTTGACCGATTCCAACTAGAGATCTGCACTCAAGTGGGATTACCGCGGGACCCAACGCAACAGGGTGCGGTGCGGGACAACTCTTGATGGGCGAGTGCAGGTGCGGGCGGGGAGAGACTAGTGTGTGTGCAGGATGCGGGAGAATAAAATGATTTGCGGGACTCCCGCAAAATAGAAATTATCTAAATATAAAGTGTCTAAAACATATAAATTGTTATTTATCTGTTGTACAAAAGCAAAAAGAACAACTAATATTAACATTAAAATGATTGATATGCG
>NW_015505201.1:15996-46997 GCF_001515645.1 Sinocyclocheilus grahami | reverse complement strand
AAGATTTCTATTTCAAATAAATGCTGTTCTTCTGAACTTTCTATTCATCAAGGAATCCTGTCGCTGTATAATGGTTTCCACACTTTATTAAGCAGTACAACCATTTTCAACTGTGATAATAATCAGAAATGTTTCTTGTGCAGCAAATCGGCATATTAGAATGATCTCTGAAGGACCATGAGACACTGAAGAGAAGTTGAGATCTGACATCACAGGGGGAAAAACCTTTATTTTAAATTGTAAAATTATTTCACAATAGTAATGTTTTTCAATATTTTTAATCTGATAGCCTAAATGCAGTTGGTGAACATGAAAAAATAGCCTTACTAATATAAATCCTTAGAACAGTATTGTATATATCATATCAAAACAAGCACACCTTTAAACATTTGTTAATAAAATTTATTTTTATCTGAAATATTATATAAATATATATGAAGTATTTGTTTTCTCATTTACAGTGTATCGAATGTAGGCTACTTTTAAACATTTGTCTATACAATTTTGTTTAATCCAAAATTGTACTTATTAAAGGAACACTTTCATGCTTGTGTGTGGGGTCTTTATATTCCTATTCATTTTGTAAATATAGCCTAAGCCTAACAGTTTAAGAACAATCACACCAACATAGATGAAAAACGATTAGTCCACAAATAGCTGTTGTACTCAAATGATAACAACTAACAACAGACGTAGTTTTAAAGCATTGCAAGATACAGCACAACGAATTGAAATCAAAGTCATTTATACATCTAGCTTGTATAAGAGTGTGCTGAATGTCTGCAATCATTCAGTCAGTGACGACTGCACAAAAACATTTATAAACTGTTACAAAATGATGAACAATTGTAGTTTAGGCATAGGTTTGTGCAATGCTATAAATATATTTACCTTTTTTAAAATATTCCATTAAACCTGCTGAGATACAAGGAGCGTGAACTGAAATTCTCATTTCCACCTGGTTCCACGCGCATGTCCGGGAAACTCATGAAAACTCCGCCCACTGAAACCAAAAATCTCGTAACACCGGTGTTGTGCCCAATTCTGCACCCCTGCCAGATTATGCACTCCCTCATTGAAGTCGCTACCTGATTGCCTAATCCCAACCCCACCCCACCCCTAATCCTAACCCCTCCACCACACCTACTCCGAAACCTACCAATACTAGGGGGTGCATAATCTGGCAGGGTGCAAATTTCGGCACTACACCGGCGCCGCTCTCTCTCACTCATATAGTGCGCTGCGCTCCGAGCTGAGAGGTCCTCACGGACTCAATATGCACTCTGCAATAATAACGTGATCGATGCCTACAGTCCACGCTGATAGCTGTTCCGGGGCAGTTTTTTTAGTTCTCATCTCCATATACATTAGACGCTGGTGCATCTCTGATTTGTTGTTGGTCTACCATTACGCTCGTATTTCTTCTTCGCTGTGAATTACAATTTCCGTTCATCTGACCATCCGCAATCTGGGAAGCGCCTGTCTGGAGGTACTGCCGCTCCGGTAAGCCAAAGTGGTAAACAGCCACAGTGTAGGTATGAATTTCGATCTTTTGTATGTTTAAAAAAAATAACGTCTCGCTGCCGGAAATATCGCTATAAATCGGCAGATCGATTTATTGTCCCACCCCTACTTATGAGAGCAGATTTTATCACTAGTCTAATTTTTGCAGTAAAAATAGCCTACTGATATTTTGTTCTTGTTGTTTTGGAAAGTTTTTCTTATTCAACGTGGGATTCAGTTCTGTGTCATTTTTAGATCTGAACTTTTCAAGGTTAGCAGTCATTGTCGACAGATACGTGCATGTCTTACAGTATTTCCCAAAGCTGTTTTTCAGGAAACATTTCTTGGTTGAGGCGAACAAAAAAGCTTCCTCATAATTTGAATATTGATCATCCAAACAATCTGAAACACTTTGTTCCGTAATTGACTCAGAGGAACTTGTGGTTATTTTTAGTCTTTGTTTCAAGTTTAAGTCACTGAGTTTCAATGCCACTTTTATACCAGCCCTGACTGATATCAGGAGCACAAAAAACAGACCTCTTGCATTTCACTTCTGCACAGAGAGTGTATTTACAAGAATACTGTTAGTATGGCATGTTCTCGCTACTCAACTGAAGTTTGCGCACAGTATGGCTTCCAAGCAATTAGATAAAACGAACTGCTTTTGAAACCGCTTTATTCCCATCCTTCTTTTCTCCTCTGCAGCCGTTGGTAGCCACAGTCCTGATGAGCAAGGTCGTCACAATGAGAAGTTGAGTCGTGGATGCAGATTCAGCAATAAGAGCCTTACTGGAGTAAATGGAAGAGTTTCAGGTCGACGGCCACCACTGCATCCCAAACCACAAGGTATGGAGATATGCGCACAATATGCACACACACATAACTCCTTCCATAATTCCACAGAAGTACATGTTAAACTGTCTGTGGTGGTCTTTATGGCATCTATGGTTCCATGAAGAACCTTTTAATATCCCTGGAACCTTCCCATTGCACAAAAGGTTCCTTATAGTGGAAAAAAGGTTGGTTAGATTATTACAGTTTTCTTTAGACTAAGAAATAAATGGTTCTTTTAAGAACTGTTCACTTTGGAGAACCCCAAAATGGTTCTATGGCATCATTGTTAAACCTCTTTCTAGAACCTTATTTTACACACAAACATGTCTTTCCCTTTACAACAGGCCCTGAACACTGAACGTTACCATTAACCGGATTCAAATCAGCATGGCTACTGATTAATGCTGAAAAACACTGCTGTAATAAGTACGGCACCTTCAGAGCATCCTTGAACCCGAGCTCGATCACTAAGCAGATTGTCTGTCGTGTTTGAAAAGTGTGAATGATTTCCTAGTGATAAGAGTAACAGTTAAACATTTGTAAAGTTCTTCTGATATTTTTTTTTTTTTTTTAAAAGGTCAGCTCTATCATTACAGACCCTAAAATTATACGATGTCATCGCTTTGCATATTTGCTGAAAAGTATTCTGAACATCGACTGCAGATATATAATTGTTGGTTTCAAAATGCTTCACAGATAGGCATTGAGCCGGAACAGGGTTCCTCCTACATAGAACCGTTTTTTTATGTATCTCTGTATTCTCATGTAAAATTAAAGGCAAAAAGCCCACTGACATAAACCTCAAAGACCACACTTACTGAATTAGAGATGTATGAAATGAGAGGGGCGGCCACTATTTATATTGGGACAGACTAGATGGAGCCATGAGCTCTGCAATATCTCCACCCCATCAGACTTAGGGTGCTTTCACACCTGGCCCGTTGTTTTGGAACCTGGCGCGTTTTCCCCCTTAGCTCGGTTCGTTTGGGCATATGTGAACACGGCAATCGCGCTCGGATCCGCGCCAAAACAATCGGTCCGAGATCGCCTGAACGAGGTGGTCTCGGCTTGATTGAAAACGAACTCTGGAGCAGTTCGGTTGTAGTGAGAAAGCAATCCGATCTAACGGACCAACGAAACCAGGCTATATCACAGTGTATATATTGGGCAATTACATAAGTTCCGTGAAAAGCATTAGCTTTGTTGTTTTGCTAATACTTCAAAATTAACCTATGAATGTCTGTGGGTGAGCACGTCTTCGCCATTCAAAATAAAAAAGCGCACTTTTTCATTTTATAATGCCGTCTTATTGCTCTTCTTCCTAGTAGGTGCATTTTAAAAATGTTTTCCCGATGAATACTGGACTCCTGCTCAAAATGGTAAATTAATATAAGGACAGCTACAAAAAAAAAACCAACAATAAGCCCGCAAAGCTGTTGTCGTTCCATCCTGACGGATGGCAGCCGTGACAGCTAAGTGGAATCTCGGAAAATAAACCGTGAAACGTTGACCAATGAGAGAATAGTTTACTCGCTCGTGACTTGTATTAACAAATTTGGTCTATTTAGAAACGTTGCCGTGTGAAAGTGAACCGCACCAAGAATAAAAAGCAACATTGTAATCATCTGAATCCCTGTTTCGGAACAAAGCAGTTGATCTACAGGTGTGAAAGCACCCTTAGATTAGCTGTGATTTGCTCTCCGCAGGTAGAGACAGACTCTTTGGCTTCAAGATGCACTTCATCTCACCTTGCAGGGTATTATCAGGTTCCATTGCAGCATACTAAAGCTACACTGCCACCTTGTGACGATTACAACTTCCAGTATAATAGCACTAAACCATGGACGTCCAGTCCTTCTCTTGGAGGGCCTTCTCTTGGAGATTAGCTCCAACACACTTTCTTGGAAGTTTCTATTGAGTCTGAAGACCTTGATTAGCTGATGCAGGTGTGTTTCATTGGGCTTGGAGCTAAACTCTGCAGGACAGTGGCCCTCCCTGCAATAAACTAAGTGCTTCCTTAAGATAACTTCACTATTAGGGGTTTTCCCACATACTGTATATGTTCTATTTGGGCACTTTGTTTTACATTTCCTTACATGCGGTTAGAGGTGCAGGGAAAGCTCAGGGCGGGTTTGCCCTTAAGCAAGACACTTAAAGGGATAGTTCACCCAGAAATGAAAATTCTGTCATTAATTACACACCCTTATGTCGTTCCAAACCTGCAAAACCTTCGTTCATCTTCGGAACACAAATTAAGATATTTTTGATGAAATCCGAGAGCTTTCTGACCCTCCATAGACAGCAATGCAACTGAAATGTTCCCAGGCCCAGAAACATTTTTAAAATAGTCCATGTGGCATCCGTGGCTACGCCTTGTTTGCAAGTAGAGGAATGCACATGCATGTGTCATGGCACTGTAGCGAACGTGACAATAGCTATGTTTCCATCACCCTATATGAATGCGCATTTTGAAGTATCGCATGAGAAACGAGTGATGGACACGCCAAATTTCGAATAAAAATCCCTTAATTCGCAAAAAAGTTTTTACTCTCGCTTGAGGTGGTTTTTGACTTGTGCGAAAAAGGGTTGATGCGAATAATGGGAGATGGAAATGCATTTTGCTAATAAATTCCTCAAAGCGCATCAAAAAAGTAATCTCACCTTGCAGGGTATTATCAGGTTCCATTGCAGCATACTAAAGCTACACTGCCACCTTGTGACGATTACAACTTCCAGTATAATAGCACTAAACCATGGACGTCCAGTCCTTCTCTTGGAGGGCCTTCTCTTGGAGATTAGCTCCAACACACTTTCTTGGAAGTTTCTATTGAGTCTGAAGACCTTGATTAGCTGATGCAGGTGTGTTTCATTGGGCTTGGAGCTAAACTCTGCAGGACAGTGGCCCTCCCTGCAATAAACTAAGTGCTTCCTTAAGATAACTTCACTATTAGGGGTTTTCCCACATACTGTATATGTTCTATTTGGGCACTTTGATTTACACTTCCTTACATGCGGTTAGAGGTGCAGTGAAAGCTCAGGGCGGGTTTGCCCTTAAGCAAGACACTTAAAGGGATAGTTCACCCAGAAATGAAAATTCTGTCATTAATTACACACCCTTATGTCGTTCCAAACCTGCAAAACCTTCGTTCATCTTCGGAACACAAATTAAGATATTTTTGATGAAATCCGAGAGCTTTCTGACCCTCCATAGACAGCAATGCAACTGAAATGTTCCCAGGCCCAGAAACATTTTTAAAATAGTCCATGTGGCATCCGTGGCTACGCCTTGTTTGCAAGTAGAGGAATGCACATGCATGTGTCATGGCACTGTAGCGAACGTGACAATAGCTATGTTTCCATCACCCTATATGAATGCGCATTTTGAAGTATCGCATGAGAAACGAGTGATGGACACGCCAAATTTCGAATAAAAATCCCTTAATTCGCAAAAAAGTTTTTACTCTCGCTTGAGGTGGTTTTTGACTTGTGCGAAAAAGGGTTGATGCGAATAATGGGAGATGGAAATGCATTTTGCAAAGTCATTGCGCTATGGGACGGCAAAACCTGACTAACCAGCGGACCGATCTCATTCCACAGCATCTGAAATGTTGTTATGGTCATTCGGAAATGCACGAGCAAAGTCTGTCATCAAAGTATTTCTGTATAATTGCTTCCCAGAAATGTCTTACACGACTGTGTTCCCAAACAGCAGCATCCACGTCCGTATCTGACGGGTAGGATAAAATGTCAGGACACGCATTCATTGTGTTTCGTCTGCTCGCTCTGAGGTGCTATATATGAAAATTATTATATTGTCCTACTTTTCTTAGTGATTTATCGTGCCAGCTTATCAGGAAGTGACGATTTTGTTCTCTTTGACTTGTTGGATGGAAACGATGCTTCTAACAATTCAAATAATTCTAAAGCATTTCTTATTCTTAATGTTAATTTTGACATTTACTAATACATTAATAAAATTAAATGTTGTATTTGTGCATAAAACTTAAAATATTTTCCTTGTCAAAGCAGCTCAAATTGATAGAGCTGGTCTTATAGTAATAATTTCAACTCAAATCAATATTTCATGTCCATTTATTTATTTATTTATTTATTTATTTATTTATTAAGCAGCCGTGTAATAACTGGGATCCTGTCCAGTCATCCTGTCATCATCACAAAACCAGACTGTCTGGGTGCACTGTACATGATTACTCTTACATAATTTATAGTTTGCTCCCACTGTTCCTGAAAGCATTTTGTTCAAAAGAGAAAGACCGTCTCGCTCTCTTGAGTGTGTAAATGTGTGTTCTTGCATGTTGGCATGTGTTCTGAAGTAGGGCAGCCGTGTCTCACGGGACACTCTGCAGCCGCGTTCTACCTCTCCTCACGCTCTCTGTTCCTCCCATCCTCCTCCTATCCTCTTTTCCTCCACTCCTCCCATGAACCGCTCATTCACACGTCCCCTGCAGACGCACACATGGCTGCCCCACAAGACAGAGGAAGTTTGTTCAACACTTCTTTCAGCGCCATCACATTCACACAAACAACACATCTTTCTCTTTCTGTTCGCCAACTGTAAAAGTTAGTGGTCTTCTAGGAGTTCTCGGACTCTAAAGAAGGTGACCTTCCTCTGCTTTCTCTCTCTCTCAACAGTCACACAGACAGTCGGAGGGAGGGCGCTCCTCTGAAGCAGGTCAGCATATCTCCTAACAGCAGCCCGGCTCACAAAAACTACCAGAGACAGACGGAGCAGCCCACAGACTCCGGCTCTCCTGCGAACAGCCCACGACATGCTCTCAAACCCCCCAATGGGGTCCTAGCCCAAAAGAAGAGAGAACAGGACAGGAATCGGGACATGGACGGAATTACGCACGACACAGTTCCGGTCGTGAGAACAGACAGGCAGGGACTGCTGAACGGAGATGCCGGTGATGTGGCTAAGAGGGAAATTATGGACGAGGACTGTGTAGATCCACCTCACGCTCACATAGAACGGGCTAAAGAGGAGGAGAGGAAAGCGCCGGAGCAGCGTGAAGTTGTGATGAACAGCATCCCAGAGCAGAAGGTAAGATGGATTTGGTATCTGAGAGGATTGGTGAGGAGTATTGGTCCGCTCAGATTTTGTCTGTCCGTGTGAGTGTGAGTGTGTTTATGGAGTCAGTAGTGACACTGTCACACAGTTATTTGACACCTCGGGCCCGGCTGAGCAATGTGCTGTCTCATCCGCCAGATTTACATGCTGACGTTCACGTTAGTCTTACAGCCAGGCCTTCATTTCCTCTGAAGAAAACATTGCAGATGGATTAATGCTTCTGGTTTTGTTTTTTTGTTTTGTTTTTTAAATCTTGTAGATGTGGGTCAAGTAGACTGAAGTCTGATGACAAAATCTGTCATTATGGTACACTTACGCACTCAAGGCCTTTCTATATTGTTAGTATAGTCACGGCTAAAGGGCCACAATACAGCACAGCTTTGAGTGCATTATTGCTTTTTAAAAACAGCTGCTATATATTACCAAAATGAATTCTGTTTAATGGCATTCTGATGTTTACAATCAATACTTTGGACGTGCTTGACTGAAGTGTATGTTATCGTTTTAAAAACCTAAAATATTGTGTTTAAATGCTTAGTCATGGAGTCAGTAAATTGGTAAACAGATTAAAGTTGCAGTCCGTAACTTTTGCCGCTCTAGCGGTTAATAAACAGAATTGCGTGCATCTTGCGGAAGAACATTGTAGCCGGAGCTACTTCTCTCTGTTTATGTCTATGACGAATCACACAGGTATTGGGCTACTCTGCAGCATTACCTACATGAATCAGTCTAAAATAATCCGAATTAGGGATGTCACGATTTTCGAATATTCGATTAGTTGATTTAATTATAGAATATCGAATAGGTTGTGCGATTATTGTCTCCCCATGTTTTCCGTGCGGTGGTGTTCATGTAAGCAGAGGTTGGCGCTGCCAATAACGCACCTAAAAGCTGCTGTCAAAGACAACAGGAGAACACATTGTCTCGTCCGCACACTGTAGACTTGCGTGGCATAAAAAAAGACTTCCGTGGCATATAACAGTTACAGTAACTTGGGACGATGTCAAATAAGAGTTCTGTGCGGACCACAAACACCCCCGACTGGGTTAGAGATGTGGCTGAATCTGTATTCAGAAAGGCGCGGTAAACAAATAACGCGTTCTATGGAGCCACTAAAGGGACATGGTTAGCCGCTTGCTAACGGTAGCCTGTTACATTACAGTGCATAGCATTTCACGTACCACAAAAACAGAGTAAGGAGAGATGACTGATAGGATGATGGCGAATGATTTGCAGATCCTGAGCACCACTGACAAACATCTAATCTTGTAAAATGTGTGGTAAGTAACGTTACTGCCGAGTGCTGCTCCGTACGTACGTGTGATTGCGAGTCTCGAAAGTGAAAGTAAAAAAGCATGCGTTCAAAAGCGATTTAAATGCCCCGCATATTAACAATGGCTCCCTGATGCCCACAGTTTATATACAGTATGATAACCTAATAATATAATTGCGACAGAAAATATTGAAGTATATTTTTCCTCCCATCTCGTATCTATTTCCTTTAGGGGTTCTATTTTTTGTGACTGATAGGATGATGGCGAATGATTTGCAGATCCTGAGCACCACTGACAAACATCTAATCTTGTAAAATGTGTGGTAAGTAACGTTACTGCCGAGTGCTGCTCCGTACGTACGTACTATACAACATACAGAACTACCACTACATAACATGCTTGCTTCCATTTGTGTGATTTTGTAGTTTTTGTTGTTGTTGTTGTTATTATTATTATTATTATTATTATTTGTTTAACATTTTTGGCCACTGCATAACACAGGTGGATGTAATTGAAGTGGAATTATTTCATAGCTTTAATTATTTTAATGATAATTGCATTTTGAAATTTTAATTTAGGATATTTGATTGTTTTACATACTCATTATTAATAATATTTTTAAATTAGTATTATTAGTATTTTGGCCACTACATAATTCACTTACTTCCATTTGTGTTATATCATAGTTTTATTTATGTTAATTAGATTATTTTATTGTTTTTAATTATTTATTTGATCATTAATAATATTATTTGATTAACATTTTTTGGTCACTATATAATTTACATACATTTGTGTTATTTTATAGTTTTAATTATTTAGATTGAATATAAATGATAAAAGACCAGATTTTCTGTGAATGTGAACACGCATGAAGCTTCAGAAACACAGACCTTCAATCCTCTGTCCACACCAGTCCCTCTTTTATTGGCTTAACTTGTTTCCTCTTATCCATCCTTTCATTTCCTGTCCTCTGAGGTAAGTTTCGACAATGAGCTTCTTTAGAATTGCAGTCAGCTGTGCCAAAGGCTGGACGTATTGGAAGTTAGCTTGGGTTCTTTGTGCTAAGTGGTGGAGGGTGTCTGTTGATTTAATTATAGAATATCGAATAGGTTGTGCGATTATTGTCTCCCCATGTTTTCCGTGCGGTGGTGTTCATGTAAGCAGAGGTTGGCGCTGCCAATAACGCACCTAAAAGCTGCTGTCAAAGACAACAGGAGAACACATTGTCTCGTCCGCACACTGTAGACTTGCGTGGCATAAAAAAAGACTTCCGTGGCATATAACAGTTACAGTAACTTGGGACGATGTCAAATAAGAGTTCTGTGCGGACCACAAACACCCCCGACTGGGTTAGAGATGTGGCTGAATCTGTATTCAGAAAGGCGCGGTAAACAAATAACGCGTTCTATGGAGCCACTAAAGGGACATGGTTAGCCGCTTGCTAACGGTAGCCTGTTACATTACAGTGCATAGCATTTCACGTACCACAAAAACAGAGTAAGGAGAGATGACTGATAGGATGATGGCGAATGATTTGCAGATCCTGAGCACCACTGACAAACATCTAATCTTGTAAAATGTGTGGTAAGTAACGTTACTGCCGAGTGCTGCTCCGTACGTACGTGTGATTGCGAGTCTCGAAAGTGAAAGTAAAAAAGCATGCGTTCAAAAGCGATTTAAATGCCCCGCATATTAACAATGGCTCCCTGATGCCCACAGTTTATATACAGTATGATAACCTAATAATATAATTGCGACAGAAAATATTGAAGTATATTTTTCCTCCCATCTCGTATCTATTTCCTTTAGGGGTTCTATTTTTTGAAATGGAAATGTCCTAGCCTTATGAGCAGTTCATTTATGCTAATCGACGGACTGTAATGTTAATAAGTGCCGTCATTCGGTTGTGTTTATTATATTAATATGTTTCAGCACGTTACAATCATTATATGGCTTGAGTTTAGGTAGCCTATCTTCTGGACTAAAACAGTTTATCATACAGATTGAAAGTGTGAATCCTGTCTCTCTCCCTCTCTCTCAGTTTATGGGTGTTTGTGCGTGCATGCGATTTTGGAGGGCTGTGATTTTCGAATAATAATCGAATAATACCCTGCGATTTTCGAATATTAGTTTTGCTTGGAATGCCCATCCCTAGTCCGAATATAGACACTTATTATTAGGGATGTAACGATTAACCGCGAGCCGGTTGAAAATCGATTTAAATATGTGACGATTCAAATCGGTTGAGATGCTAAACAAATGGCGATTCATCTAGGGGTAAGAGTTTATATGAATGTATGTCTGAGGGGAACTTACTGTCTTTAGAAAAGTTTAGATGGTATTTTTTCTTTTCATCTTGCCTCTGTATAAAGCATATTAAAGTTCATATGTGCAGCGCTGCTTTGTTTACAGCAGAAACCAGTGAAACGCTTTAAGCGCCACCTGCTGGCAGAGAGTGAATCTGCGTCTCGTTCAGCTCGTCCGCTGTTTCATGCAGATATTTTTATGTATAGTTTCACAAAACTAAAGTCAAACCATTCTGTTTTTGCTTCAAATTTTGAAATTATCATCATCACAAAACCAGACTGTCTGGGTGCACTGTACATGATTACTCTTACATAATTTATAGTTTGCTCCCACTGTTCCTGAAAGCATTTTGTTCAAAAGAGAAAGACCGTCTCGCTCTCTTGAGTGTGTAAATGTGTGTTCTTGCATGTTGGCATGTGTTCTGAAGTAGGGCAGCCGTGTCTCACGGGACACTCTGCAGCCGCGTTCTACCTCTCCTCACGCTCTCTGTTCCTCCCATCCTCCTCCTATCCTCTTTTCCTCCACTCCTCCCATGAACCGCTCATTCACACGTCCCCTGCAGACGCACACATGGCTGCCCCACAAGACAGAGGAAGTTTGTTCAACACTTCTTTCAGCGCCATCACATTCACACAAACAACACATCTTTCTCTTTCTGTTCGCCAACTGTAAAAGTTAGTGGTCTTCTAGGAGTTCTCGGACTCTAAAGAAGGTGACCTTCCTCTGCTTTCTCTCTCTCTCAACAGTCACACAGACAGTCGGAGGGAGGGCGCTCCTCTGAAGCAGGTCAGCATATCTCCTAACAGCAGCCCGGCTCACAAAAACTACCAGAGACAGACGGAGCAGCCCACAGACTCCGGCTCTCCTGCGAACAGCCCACGACATGCTCTCAAACCCCCCAATGGGGTCCTAGCCCAAAAGAAGAGAGAACAGGACAGGAATCGGGACATGGACGGAATTACGCACGACACAGTTCCGGTCGTGAGAACAGACAGGCAGGGACTGCTGAACGGAGATGCCGGTGATGTGGCTAAGAGGGAAATTATGGACGAGGACTGTGTAGATCCACCTCACGCTCACATAGAACGGGCTAAAGAGGAGGAGAGGAAAGCGCCGGAGCAGCGTGAAGTTGTGATGAACAGCATCCCAGAGCAGAAGGTAAGATGGATTTGGTATCTGAGAGGATTGGTGAGGAGTATTGGTCCGCTCAGATTTTGTCTGTCCGTGTGAGTGTGAGTGTGTTTATGGAGTCAGTAGTGACACTGTCACACAGTTATTTGACACCTCGGGCCCGGCTGAGCAATGTGCTGTCTCATCCGCCAGATTTACATGCTGACGTTCACGTTAGTCTTACAGCCAGGCCTTCATTTCCTCTGAAGAAAACATTGCAGATGGATTAATGCTTCTGGTTTTGTTTTTTTGTTTTGTTTTTTAAATCTTGTAGATGTGGGTCAAGTAGACTGAAGTCTGATGACAAAATCTGTCATTATGGTACACTTACGCACTCAAGGCCTTTCTATATTGTTAGTATAGTCACGGCTAAAGGGCCACAATACAGCACAGCTTTGAGTGCATTATTGCTTTTTAAAAACAGCTGCTATATATTACCAAAATGAATTCTGTTTAATGGCATTCTGATGTTTACAATCAATACTTTGGACGTGCTTGACTGAAGTGTATGTTATCGTTTTAAAAACCTAAAATCTTGTGTTTAAATGCTTAGTCATGGAGTCAGTAAATTGGTAAACAGATTAAAGTTGCAGTCCGTAACTTTTGCCGCTCTAGCGGTTAATAAACAGAATTGCGTGCATCTTGCGGAAGAACATTGTAGCCGGAGCTACTTCTCTCTGTTTATGTCTATGACGAATCACACAGGTATTGGGCTACTCTGCAGCATTACCTACATGAATCAGTCTAAAATAATCCGAATTAGGGATGTCACGATTTTCGAATATTCGATTAGTTGATTTAATTATAGAATATCGAATAGGTTGTGCGATTATTGTCTCCCCATGTTTTCCGTGCGGTGGTGTTCATGTAAGCAGAGGTTGGCGCTGCCAATAACGCACCTAAAAGCTGCTGTCAAAGACAACAGGAGAACACATTGTCTCGTCCGCACACTGTAGACTTGCGTGGCATAAAAAAAGACTTCCGTGGCATATAACAGTTACAGTAACTTGGGACGATGTCAAATAAGAGTTCTGTGCGGACCACAAACACCCCCGACTGGGTTAGAGATGTGGCTGAATCTGTATTCAGAAAGGCGCGGTAAACAAATAACGCGTTCTATGGAGCCACTAAAGGGACATGGTTAGCCGCTTGCTAACGGTAGCCTGTTACATTACAGTGCATAGCATTTCACGTACCACAAAAACAGAGTAAGGAGAGATGACTGATAGGATGATGGCGAATGATTTGCAGATCCTGAGCACCACTGACAAACATCTAATCTTGTAAAATGTGTGGTAAGTAACGTTACTGCCGAGTGCTGCTCCGTACGTACGTGTGATTGCGAGTCTCGAAAGTGAAAGTAAAAAAGCATGCGTTCAAAAGCGATTTAAATGCCCCGCATATTAACAATGGCTCCCTGATGCCCACAGTTTATATACAGTATGATAACCTAATAATATAATTGCGACAGAAAATATTGAAGTATATTTTTCCTCCCATCTCGTATCTATTTCCTTTAGGGGTTCTATTTTTTGAAATGGAAATGTCCTAGCCTTATGAGCAGTTCATTTATGCTAATCGACGGACTGTAATGTTAATAAGTGCCGTCATTCGGTTGTGTTTATTATATTAATATGTTTCAGCACGTTACAATCATTATATGGCTTGAGTTTAGGTAGCCTATCTTCTGGACTAAAACAGTTTATCATACAGATTGAAAGTGTGAATCCTGTCTCTCTCCCTCTCTCTCAGTTTATGGGTGTTTGTGCGTGCATGCGATTTTGGAGGGCTGTGATTTTCGAATAATAATCGAATAATACCCTGCGATTTTCGAATATTAGTTTTGCTTGGAATGCCCATCCCTAGTCCGAATATAGACACTTATTATTAGGGATGTAACGATTAACCGCGAGCCGGTTGAAAATCGATTTAAATATGTGACGATTCAAATCGGTTGAGATGCTAAACAAATGGCGATTCATCTAGGGGTAAGAGTTTATATGAATGTATGTCTGAGGGGAACTTACTGTCTTTAGAAAAGTTTAGATGGTATTTTTTCTTTTCATCTTGCCTCTGTATAAAGCATATTAAAGTTCATATGTGCAGCGCTGCTTTGTTTACAGCAGAAACCAGTGAAACGCTTTAAGCGCCACCTGCTGGCAGAGAGTGAATCTGCGTCTCGTTCAGCTCGTCCGCTGTTTCATGCAGATATTTTTATGTATAGTTTCACAAAACTAAAGTCAAACCATTCTGTTTTTGCTTCAAATTTTGAAATTATACAATCTAATTTAGAATAAAAACTGCTCATGTTGCATGTATGCAGCATCTTTGTTTGGATCATGATTAAAATGCAGTGGTTGCCTCTAATTTTAAATGGAAAGAACACAGACAAAGCCTTAGTTTGTTTATATGAAGAGATTTCTTTTATTTGTGTTACTTATTTATTTGATTTGGGGCTTGTTTTAAAATTTCAATGTAGTTTTGTTATTTACATTTACATTATATTTAAATTTTGTCATTTAGCAGACGCTTTTGTCCAAAGCGACTTACAAATGAGGACAATAGAAGTAATCAAAACCAACAAAAGAGCAATAATATGCAAGTGCAATATTAGTATATTATTATAGTGTTATATTTCAATTTCACAAAGAAAGGTGCAGCATTTTGTCCAAGCAATAATAAAAGGACACAATTAATTTATAATTTGTCTTAAATCTCATTTTGCTAAAATAAATAAATAATCGTGAATCAAATCGAATCATGAAATCAAATTCGTGAATCGGATCGTGAGTTGAGTGAATCGTTACATCCCTACTTATTATAGGTGTACCGTAGTGATTCAGGACAAGCCAAAGACACGGTTTGGAAAATGGATTCATGGTGTACTCGCTTTTTATATACATTTTGTAAATTTTGAACACAAAAAAAGTTACGGACTGCAGCTTTAAATAATTTGTTTTGGAACTCTTTCAATGGCTCTTTCAGTGGCACTTAAAAAGCACCCCGGCATGCACCTCCTGAAGTTCAAATACAGTACAAGACCGTTTTTTTTGGTTACTTAATAATAGATCCCATACTTCCATTTGTACTCTAGTTTTAAATATTTGAATATTAATTATAATGTTTTATCGTTTTTAATGATTTATTTTATTATTAGTAATATTATTTTTTAAACCATTTTTGGTCACTACATAATATGCTTGCTTCCATTTGTGTTATTTTGTAGTTTTTGTTGTTGTTGTTATTATTATTATTATTATTTGTTTAACATTTTTGGCCACTGCATAACACAGGTGGATGTAATTGAAGTGGAATTATTTCATAGCTTTAATTATTTTAATGATAATTGCATTTTGAAATTTTGATTTAGGATATTTGATTGTTTTACATACTCATTTGATCATTATTAATAATATTTTAAAATTAATATTAGTATTATTAGTATTTTGGCAACTACATAATTCACTTACTTCCATTTGTGTTATATCATAGTTTTATTTATGTTAATTAGATTATTTTATTGTTTTTAATTATTTATTTGATCATTAATAATATTATTTGATTAACATTTTTTGGTCACTATATAATTTACATACATTTGTGTTATTTTATAGTTTTAATTATTTACGAGAAAGAAGGGGGGAAATTTGATGGCGAGGTGAGGAATGTAGGTGGAGTGGGAGTCAACCTCTGAATTGGCTTTGCCCTTGACCCTTACGTTCAGAGCTCTGTTTCCCTTCAGCCCTGAGCTGAGCTGGATCTCCCACCAAAGACGCATCTGCAGTGTTATAGTTCCCTCTCAGCAAACTCAACAAAAATGTGTTGTATAATTTAAGTTATAGCGAGCCCAAAGCTCAGAACTTTAGACAATCTGAATTATTTATAGTGTCTCAAGAAGAGCTGGCAAAGGTAAAGCAAAATATGAACTTGGACCGCTTTTCATTTTAAAAAGCGAATAGAGGTCATATTTCACCCTAAAAATAAAAAGGTAAAAAATGATATTTTGCTAAAAGACTATTAATATTTTTGTAATTGTGGCATTATTTAGTTTTTATTATTTGTTATTTATATTATTTATTATTTTCATATCATTGTATAATTATTTTTTTTATATTTAAATGGTAAAGTATATAAATGAGTATTTGTAGTAATGCTTTTATACTGTTTGTTTTTAAAAAAATATCATAAATATTTTATGTACAATGTTTTTTTTTTGTCTGTTTTTTTGTGTTAAATATGACTTTATTCACCATCAAAGATCTTTAAAAACCAATATTTGCATGAAGCAAATATGTAAAAAAAAATTATGTTGATTTGTGTTTATGTATTTGTTCAAATTGAACTTCTTTTATTTAGGAAACTAATGAGCAGAAGCTCTACAAGATAGCAAACGAGCTTCTGCAGACAGAGAAGGCTTATGTTACACGACTCAACTTATTAGATCAGGTAAGGGCTCACATTGTCTTTCATGAAAGCATTTTTTTCCCTGCTTTTTCAAAGACTGACCAAACTCTTGCAAGGCCCTAAATGGGAAACCAGTACATGAGCATTGTTGTTCAATCTGAACATGTTAAATATAGTAGTATGCAAACAGACCATACATCATCTAACTCTGGCCCTGCAGGTGTTTTATGCCAAGCTGTTAGAAGAAGCAAGAAAAGACGCGTTCCCCATGGATGTGGTGAAAAACATCTTTTCCAACATCTCTTCCATTAATACCTTCCACAGCCAGTTCCTTCTGCCTGATCTGGAAAAACGCATGGGAGAATGGTAAGACGTTCACACTCTCTCTTCTCAGACATTGTGTTTGGTTTAATCAGTAGGAATATGGTCTTAATGCTCTTGAGACTTTTCCTCAAGGACGTCGACACCTCGCATTGGGGACATCCTACAGAAACTCACTCCCTTTCTGAAGATGTACGCTGAATATGTGAGGAACTTTGATCATGCCATGGATCTGCTGAAGCAGTGGACGGACCGATCGCCTCCATTTAAAGCCATCATTCTGGAAATCCAGGTGAACATTGATGTGTATAGTCTTACGGTGCTTTCACACCTGTAGATCGATTGCTTTGTTCCGAAACAGGGATTAAAATTATTACAATGTTGCTTTTTATTCTTGGTGCGGTTCGCTTTCACACGGCAACGTTTCTAAATGGACCAAATTTGTTAATACAAGTCACGAGCAAGTAAACTGTTCTCTCATTGGTCAAAGTTTCACGGTTTATTTTCCGGGATTCCACTTAGCTGTCACGGCTGTCATCCGTCAGGATGGAACGACAAGAGCTTCACGCGCTTATTGTTGGGGTTTTTTTGTAGATGTGTCACATATTAACTTTGAGCAGGAGTCCAGGATTCATCAGGAAAACATTTTTTAAATGCACTTAATAGGAAGAAGAGCAAAACGATGGCATTATAAAATGAAAAAGTGTGCTTTGATTTTGAATGGCAAAGACGTGCTCACCCACAGACATTCTTCAGGTTCATTTTGAAGTATTAGCAAAACAACAAAGCTAATGCTTTTCACGGAACTTACGCAATTACCCATTATACACTGTGATATAGCCTGGTTCGTTGGTCCGTTAGATCGGATTGCTTTCTCACTACAACCGAACCGCTCTAGAGTTCGTTTTCAATCAAGCCGAGACCACCTCATTCAGGAGATCTCGGACCGATTGTTTTGGCGCGGATCCGAGCGCGATTGCCGTGTTCACATATGCCCAAACGAACCGAGCTAAGGGGGAAAACGCGCCAGGTTCCAAAACAACGGGCCAGGTGTGAAAGCACCCTTAAACTGCAGTTTGTTACTCTTGAACACCGAGAGTCCTTTTCAATAGCCAGATTAGAATTTTTTTTTAACTCCAAATGATTTGAAAAGAGAACATTTTGATTATTAATTAATAAAGATGTTGGTAGATTTTAGTACTGATATAATGGGGGAAAAAATAGCCAAGTTACGGCTGATTTACTCTTTGTTGATATACAGTGTCTGTTTTTGCCGCCCTTAGTGTTTGTAGATTGACGTGTCTGTGTTTGTGTGTTCAGAGTCAAGAAGTGTGTGGAAGTCTGACGCTGCAGCACCACATGTTGGAGCCCGTTCAGAGAGTGCCACGATACGAGATGCTGCTCAAAGACTATCTGAAGAAACTTCCTCAGGATCACATAGACCGGCGGGATGCTGAAAGTGAGTTCAGGAGTGAGCAGATTCCTAAACCAGATGTCAAACATGACCTTTTCGAAATGTGAAATATTTGTCTCTGCAGAGTCTTTAGAGATCATTGCCATGGCTGCCACTCATTCCAACTCTGCCATTAGGAAAACAGTGAGTGTTCTTTATCTGCTGCACAAATGAATCTCTAGATTACGTTTAACGTAATAACAGAGTCAGTCACGTAATAACTGACTCTCATTTTAATAACATCTTCCAAAAATTCAAAAGTCAGGCTAAAATTATGTATTATTAAGTGCTTTTCTCTTGAAACCTACAATATATTCAAGATTGTTTTGTGCTCTTTCTCTTTATACTGTCTTCTGTCTCTTAGGAAAACCTTAAGAAATTGCTGGAGATTTATGAGATGCTGGGGGAGGAAGAGGACGTTGTGAACCCTTCGAATGAGTTAATAAAAGAGGGTCATATTCTGAAACTGGCAGCAAGAAACACTTCAGCCATGGACAGATATCTCTTCCTAGTAAGTCCATGCTGGCCATTGATGAGTTCTGATTATAGTAGCATTTGGCAATGTATTATTATAAATCTCTATGAACTTTTCCCACAGTTCAACAACATGCTGCTGTACTGTGTTCCCAAGTTTAGCTTGGTGGGACAGAAGTTTACGGTTCGCACACGTATCGGCATTGATGGCATGAAGGTGACGGAGACGTACAATGAGGATTATCCTCACACCTTTCAGGTTTCTGGAAAGGAACGGACACTGGAGCTGCAGGCCAGGTACAGACTGGACCAACTGTGCTTGCGTTCATAGTGCATACTGTGTATTCTTCAATACTGGGTGTTTTTAATGGTTGTCTTAGGGTAAATGGTTTTAACTGTTGCCTTATTACAGCTCTGAACAGGATAAAGAAAGCTGGATAAAGGTAAAAATGTAATATCAATGTTGATTATTATCAAGTCATTGGAAGTCCATTTTTAAAATGTCTTCATTTGTGTTTTAGGCGTTCCAGGAAACGATACACATCTATCTCCAGAAAAATGAGACCTTTAAGTCAGCATTCAAAGATGTGGAGGAAGTAACGGTCAGTGTGTGTCTTCTTAGAAGTGTTATAGAAGAGCATATTTAGAACGTTGAATTATTTAAATAAACAATTAAATGACACATTTTTAATTATTTAAATTAATAATTATATAAAAATGATTTAAATTAATACAATATTGAATTATTTAAATATGATTTAAATAAACAATTAAATGATTAAATGTTTTTGTTATTTAAATTATTCACATTAATAATTCAATTAATATTATTTAAATTAATAAAAGATTAAATGGAATAAGACAGAAAATATGTGACGTGATTTTTTTTATTTCATGCAAATTTAACCTAATTTTTCATCTTTTAAAAACGATTATTATTTAAATTTAAAATTATTCAGTTATTTAAATAAATGATTAAATCAAAATGATTTATATTAATTTAGCCATTGTATCATGTCTCAATTCTATAAATAAGTACTACATGAATGGTAATGTTAGTTTAATTAGATATTTTAATCTTATTGTGCAAGTCCGAGGTTCATGTTTTGTGCATATGTTCTTATGTGTGCACATAATGCAGGACTATAGAGTCATAGTAGTCCAAATTTGTTTGTTTTTATTGTTTACACATGTCTATATTTCTGTGTAGGATCTCAAGATATCAGAACTGGGTAAAAGAGCTCCTCGCTGGATTCGAGACAATGAGGTGACCATGTGCATGAGGTGCAAAGAGGCCTTTAATGCCTTAATGCGCAGGAGACATCACTGTCGGGCCTGTGGATACGTAAGCAGCAGCAAACCAAAAACATTCTGTTTTCACAATTTCAAAATGCTTGTCATGTGCTGAAATGTCTATTTCATTCAGGTGGTCTGCGGGAAGTGCTCAGACTACAAAGCCCCTCTGGAATATGATGGGAATAGGATGAACAAGGTGTGCAAAGACTGTAACTCCATCCTGACAGGCAATATAGACAGTGAGGAGAGGGAGGGCAAGAAGAAGGGCATTCTAGAGGTGAGTTCAGGATCATGTGACCTGGGGTCAGAGCTGCATTCTTTAATGTATCAATGACCACACACTGTACTGTCAGAAAAAAAGGACATCATATAACCTTTATATATATACAGTTTCGGAAGAAAATCCGACGTCCACGAACTGTTGCGGTGAATTCGGCAGCGGTAAGATCGGTCGGTAACACTTTATAATAACTTGCGGTAACCAGTCATTAACAAACATTCAGTAATGCTTAACAGATCAGTTGATGTACATTCATGAGTATGTATGAAAAAATACAAACTCAAGTTTAATTTCTAACTAATTTACATGAACTAATGATCTGTTTAGCATCATGTAATGCAATAATGTTAATATTATTAATAAAGCTTATTATATAGTGTTACCACTGGTACCCTGATGTTTTAACATTCTGGTTTGGTAACACTTTAGAAGAGGGAGCAAAGCTACAAAGATTATGGAAATCATTTTTAAAATACATTTGTGAAGTATCAGTTTTGCTTGTTCCCTGTTCTAAATTGTCACTTTGTGCATCATTGAAGCAAACTGACTTTTGATGAAGTGCGCTGGCTTATCACAAATACTGAAAAACTGAACCCTTTTCTTTGACCTTCTTTTTGTTTTATTCACTTTCAGTGAATGTCAGATTCATATTTCACCTCAAAATTACAATAAAAAAAACAGATTTTGCATAAATTAAATGAAGGCTTATTTTTATTGAATCCAGTTTTTTTGCACTTTAGTTAGAATTTTTTATTTGTCATTGTTATTTTGTGCATTGTTGATGACTGTCATTACATGAGTTTTTCTATTATTGAAATCAGCAATTTAACACATACTTCAATATATATTTTACAATATATATAGTATACATTCCAAGCAAATACTTCAATAATTAGGTCCATAAAGTTTTTTTTCCCCCCATGTTTAAGCAAATTATTCCTCTGGTTTTGAAATTGCACAAAAATAAGACAGAAATAAGTTAAACTATGAAATGATAAGTCAAAAATAAGTTAAACTATGAAACAACCAATATAATAAAAAATATAGTGTAAAAATTGTATGATAATTAGCTAATACTTCAAACCACACACACACACACAGTAGCTCAGCAAACTTATTCCTTAGCATTATCAGAGATGGACAGTCTGTGATTGATCAGCTCTCTAATCATGGTAATAGATTCAGTATTTAGTGTATCAATTTAGTGGTTGTAGATCAAATCTGTGTTATAGTTTCTGTAATGGATCTTTTATTCGTAGACAGTTGACTGATGGGATGGGTGTGAGGAGGTGGTTTTGTACTGTGGGCAGCACGATCACACTCTATAGGCCCGCTGGAGCAGGGACACATGTAGATGTTCTTTAAAAACTGTAATTATAATTTTATTATTTAAAAATAATTTATAGTGGAAATGCATGATTTTACATAGCACAAAAAGGCTCTCAGTCTAGATCGGACCATTTATTCATCCTTTGTATTTAAGAAATAAGCATGTATTTCGTTCACATTTACATCTGCATATTCTTAGCATTACTGGAAATTAATTTGGCTTCACTTTCATCACATCAACGTTGTGAGTTACAGGCCTTCTTTCACATGCACTAATCTTAAACTGAATTTTTATTTGAAAAGAAACCACTGTTTGGTTTGATGTTTCTGAGAAACTGTCATGTGTTAATGAACAATTCAAAAGCTACTTGACCTTGAAACATATCAAGGCTGTGAATTGTAATCATATTTTTGTCTGTCAATCAGTTGTTGATTTCACAGTCCATATTTTCTGAATGGGACGTGCCTATGACATTGTAGTTACGCACACATTTTTACAGGCAAACTATGGAAGCTACTGGGTTGGTATATTAAATGTGAGTTTCTGTATTAAAACATGGATGTGTGCTCACAATCCTTACCATGCGATCTGAATATAGTCTGCTGGTTCTCACTCCCAGAATCCCTTCCGCAGTAAAGCTACATCAGCTCTCAAAACCGAGACATACAAATGAAACTGAAGATTACGCACTTTACTGTTTTCTAGAAAGCGTACCTTGTAAAATAAAACAAGATTATTCTGCAATGGTTTTGTGCCTCTGCTCTTCACTGCACAAATCACCAGAAACAAAACTGCTTTATTTGCTCAAAGAACTGTACTTACCATCTTGATTTAAAAAAAAAAAAAAAAAATCACAAACAACCATCATCTGTTTAGAAAACCATTTATTTACCACATTAGAAAAAATCAATCCAATACCAAGATCTTCAGAGCAAGAAAATTTCATGTGTTGATTGATAGCATTCAAAACTGCAAAAAAGCAACTATTTGCCACCTAATTCAAAAGAGTACTTTTTAGCACTATTAGAGGGAATATACATGTATGCAAGTGTTCAGCCTTTGGCGTGATGCACTAGGCCACGGATCCTGCGCGTCAGGGCTTGGATAAAGGTGTGACGGGAGCGGGTTTTGCTATACAGACCCTCCACCTCCAGCAGCTTTCTCTGCAACGGCTCATTGAAGCTGTTCGCCACGTCAGTCTGTAACTACACACACACAAACACACAGAGAGAGAGAGGTGTCAAAAACAAGACTTTATTTCTTACGCCTTGATAAATAATGCCAGGGCTGTCCAAACTAGGTCCTGGAGGGCCGGTGACCTGCATGGTTTAGCTCCAACTTGTCTCAACACAACTGACTGGAAGTTTCTATGCCTAGTAAGAGCTCGATTAGCTGGTTCAGGGGTGTTTAATTAGGGTTGGAGCTAAACTCTGCAGGACACCGGCCCTCCAGGACCGAGTTCGGACAGCCCTGAATAAGGCTGTATTTATTTTTGTCTATTTGAATATATTTTAAAATTTTAATTTATTCCTGTGATGGCAGAGCTGAATTTGCAGCAGCCATTGTTCCACACTGGAGTAAAGAGCATGAAGCAAAGCAAAAAAAAAAAAAAAGTACCTGTTCAAGATCTTGCTGGCTCACTCTTGACACACTTAATCCTCTGCTGCCACTAGGATCTACACAGAAAGCAATAAATGAGTCTCTCATGCAAAACAACCCAAACCTGACTGCGCTTTGAAGAAGACTAGAATGAGAGACGGCTGACCTCTGAAACCTGGCAGAAGTGAGTCTTTGGGGTCAGTGGGAGTGCAGTACAGCAAGTAGAACTCTAGGTGGCGCCAAATCACAAACAAGCATGTCTCAATGGTATCTTCAGAGAAACGTCAAGAAAAACATGCAACCGTTTCCAGCATTCAGATTGTAATTCTCAAAAAATGAAACAAAAGAAACGTCGTTTTGAAACGCAAACAGGATCTCTTGATTTCTCAAACAGTCTTTGTGTTAGGATACAGGAGCAGAGGGCAAGAAGCTTGGCTCGGTTGTTGACCAGCTGGACGAGTCGGCGCTTGGCAAGCACGTTTCTCTGCACTGATGGGACCTTTTCCACTCCACCAGAACCGGACACCAGACCCTGGCACAGCTTTGCACATAAAAAGATACATTAAACATCCCACAATCAAACAAACACATTTTAGGCAGTACTACTGCAACGTTCTCTGTGTTGACAGATATACCTCCTTCAGTTCCTCAGGGGGAAGCTGCTCCACTCGCTCCAGCTTATTCAGGCTCTGTCTGTGGCTGTCATGATATCGGAAGAAGTCAGTGGCGCTGTTCTTCAGCAGGAGCAGAACCAATCCCAGACTGGGCACCCGCGCAGAGGGAACGGCTACATCTGATACATGATCACATGCAGAGTTAGGTTACAGAAGCCAGACAGAGACAGGCGTTAGACGACCACAAAGACTGACCTGCTGGTTCACTTGCTGACGGGCTGAACAGGCAGAGACTGAACTGGGCTTCAGCTGAGCTCTGCAGCAGTAGCGTCTGGCAGTACTCCATAATATTGGCACAAATCTGAGAAATCACATGATACATATATCAGTGAAGCAAACTACTGGTGGTAACACTTTAGTATAGGGACCAATTCTCACTATTACCTAGTTGCTTATTAGCATGCCTATTATTTACATACTGGCTGTTTATTAGTAATTATAAAGCACATATTCTGCATGACCATATTCCACATCCCTATTCCGACCCAATACCTAAACAACTACCTTACTAACTATTAATAACAAGCAATTTAGGAGTTTATAGAGGCAAAAGTCATAGTTAATGGTTTGTTAATAGAGAGAATTGGATCTTAAAATAAAGTGTGATCAAACTACTCAATTTTTACCCAGATTTGTGCCATGATTTAAAGTCTAGTGGAGTTGACAGTAGTTGCCAAAAGTCGTTGCCTGCCTGCCAGACTTGACAGACTTTTACAGAAAATCATAGTCTATGATGGGCACTTAGATTTTTAACCTTACACTCTTTTTCCATCCAGTTGATCAAATATCAAATAATGTAATATGACCAGAGATCAAATATTTGTAATAATTTGAGCACATTTTAGACATGCAATTTTATCATTATTGATATATTATTATTCATTTTTTTCCATTGGTTTTTATTTTATATTTATATCTGGATATCATTTTTTATATTCATATACATTTTCATTGTAATTTCAAGATACAATTAAAGTTTAAAAAAAGGTATGTTTTTGTCCGTTTTAGTTTTGTTTTTTTTAATATGCCTATAGTTCTTATTACTTTTTATTGCCATTTTAGTTAATTCAGTACTTCAAGTAAAACTAAAAGAAAATGACAAATGATGTCTTTGCAACTAGCTGAACATTTTTTTAAATAGTCTTTAATATATATTTTCAAGGATCATTCATGGTTTTAGAACACATTATTGCATTAGTCAGGCATTTCCAAGCAGATTTAAAAAGTGTTCCGTTCCACTTCAAGTAAAACTAAAAGAAAATGACAAATGATGTCTTTGCAACTAGCTGAACATTTTTTTAAATAGTCTTTAATATATATTTTCAAGGATCATTCATGGTTTTAGTTTTAGAACACATTATTGCATTAGTCAGGCAGGCAGGCCAAGCAGATTTAAAAAGTGTTCCGTTCTGTTTTAAAAGTGGTGTAGTGTTTTCCAGCTAAAGATAGTAACACCTGTTGCATGGCAACCTCCATTTCCTCTCTCTTTTCTGCAAGGTCACCAGGGGAGACGGTCTCCTCGATCTGCTTCAGGTAGCGAGCGCGATCGGTTCCCACCAGCCGCACCAGCAGAGACAACGACTGACGCTGAAGGATGGAGATCGCTCATTTTGTAATCTTCACACATGAACTTGTATTTACACAATGTCAGCTTTTAAACTGCAATCAACAGTACTGATGTCATCATTATTAACTGTGATTAGTCTGATGTCTTGCATTAAACCGTTTATAGTCACATAACCATTCTTTTCTTTTCTTTTTAAAAATAAGCTTTCAAAAGACTTTTTTTTCTATATTTTACCTGGAATCTGCCGATGTGTCCCTGTAATTCCATAAGGGCGGCACTGTTGATTTCCTGTCCCATCTCCAGAGCTCCTAAACATAAAGAAATCGAGATCCACAGCATTAGTCATCAGTGTATGAAGCATTTAAGCAGCTGTGGAGTGTCTGTACCTGGCAGAGCGGTCTTGCTGATGATGGCAGTGAGGAGAGAGAGCTCCTGTAGAGCGCCCATACTCATATCCTGACCATGCAGGATGGACTGAATGACATCAGAGTGAACGATGAGCCACTGCAGCACCTACAAATCAACACACACAGATTACTTCCCTGTCTAAAATACATTTGTTTTTATTTTTTGATGATTTTTTTTATTTAGACAAGAGTAATAAAACTTTTAAACTTTTATTTTTCTTATTTTATTGTTTTTTTCTTTCTAATTTTCATGAAATATTGGACTTTTAAAAAATATTTTAAAAAGATGACAAGTCAGAAAGATTTTTTGCCATCACATAAATAAATGTTAAAATATTCAAATAATTACTTTCAGTTGTAATAATATCTCCAATAATACTGTATTTTTGATCAAATAAATGCAGCCTTGAAGAACACAATAGACTACTTTCAAAAACATAAAAAATCTTGCCGACCCCAAAACTTCTACACAATAGTGTAAATAAACGTTCTTCACCTATGTCCCAATACTGACACACTTAAGTATGCAGTAAGATGTAGCACTACATACAAGTATGTACTTCCCTCATAACTAGCTAAACTCGTTTAGTATATAGCAAAATTTGTGAATTTGGATTCAGCCTGTTTCAAAGGAAACATTGTATGTTTGTTTGTACCTGTGCCGCCCCCTGCTGGTGCTGTGTGGTGGTGGAGGTCAAGATGACCTGCATCAGTCTGAGAGTAGGCAGCAGGATCTGTCTGTATCGCTCTAGAGGACTAGGAATAAACCCCGATGGATCTCTCTGCCCAAACACTCTGGAAGAGAGATATGGAGAGTGAGATGACATGACAGTGAGAGACATTTTTCTTCATCTATATTTAGTATCTAGATTACAGAGTACAGACCTGAGTGCCTCATTTTGAGGGAGCATGTGAAACACCTGACACTCCACCAGCTGACCAACCAGCCCACAGCGCAGGAGCTCTGTCGCACCTTGTGCTGTCTTAGCCACACGGGTCAGCAATGCCATTTTGGACTCGTAGATGTAGAGTGGTTTGAGCAATGGAGGCTGAGGTGTGAGCAGAGTTTGCAGGGCGGCATCGTCCTGCCTCAAGCTCTCAACCAGCACACGCAGGTACCCGCTGTTACACAGGTACATCAGCCACTGGCACTGTCTGTCTATAGACAACACCCGGTCCAACACAGCCAGAGCCAGCATCTGGAAAAAGACGATACCCTCAATTCATTATCTAATTTCGCAATAACTCAGTAAGATGATGTTGACTTGTTTGCTCTTACCCTGCCAATCTCATGGCCGTCACAAGCGTCTCTGCACACCACCTCCATGAGCGCAGTGCCGTAGCTCTCGATGATGGCCAGGTTCTCTCTCTGCAGCTTGGAGAAACAATCTTCAGGGGCAGTCAAACGCTCCCACATGGAGGTACCTGTAAATTCAGTATTATAATATTTGCATATTATTTTTAGATGTTAGTATATATTACACAATTTCATTATGAACAGTGTTTAAAGCCTACATGCTTTTCAGACAGATATGTTGTGAACGATCACTCCTTACAAGAATTACATAAGACTCCAAAATCTCCAAAATCAATTAAAAAAAAATACTTGGTATATTAAAATTAATTTAAAAAAAATTTAAATGTTTGAAAATTAAATAATATATATATATATATTAATAAATATAATTGTTATAAATGATACAATAATTTAATATATATCTCAAGATCAAAAGCATACCTGGTAGAATGAAAGGCAGGTGCTGCAGATGAGAGAACAGGAAGTCCTGACTGGTCCTGAGGTAACGCATGGTGGGCCCAGAAGTGTCAGGACAGGCACACAGCTGATAGATCACCTGGTACGTACACAAACACACACAGAGACACAAAAAAGATACTTTAACGTGACACAAAGGGCGTCACAATGTCTGTATGTAAATTAGTTAAACAGTGTGTACCTGGTAGAAGAGTTCAGCTAGTTGAGGGGCCTGTTTGGTGAGCACAGGTCCAGTGCGCCACTCGCTGCCCCTCTGGAGCAGACTGAGGATCGCATGCAGGCAGCTCCGTGGACAGCCAAGAACACCTTATTGATGTAGTCACAAGACCAAACTGTTTCAGGCATAGCATGGTACACATAAGAGTCCTAAATCTGATTTTGAGTCAAGCTGAGATCTTACCTGGGTCCTGCAGGTTAGTGGAGGAAACTGGCTTCTTCACTTCATAGCCCAGCAGATACAAGCCCAGATTGGGGCCCTTTAGCTCCAGAGAGGTGATCAGAAGGTTCAGGATGTGGATCTTGGTTTCATGATGAATCCTGGCCACCCGTTTCTCAGGGTCTGAGTCTGAACAAAGAGAAAAAAGGTTCTTAAATGCCGCTTTAAACCATTTATAGATGATATTTGGCTTTTTTCAGGATAAGGACTCACCATCTGCGGCTACTCCCTCCTGAGCTTCCTCACTGTCCAGACACTCCACAAAACCAGCCATCAACTTCTCACTCACCACCTGCTCATTACAAAACAGTTTTGTCATATTTAAAGCAACCCCAATTATTTGTATTACTTATTAATAGACAATGTGAGGTCTCTTACCTGATCATGTGTGAAGTCTCCAACCAGTCTGGCCTGGATGTTTGGGTAGCGTGCAATACGGCGCAGAATCTTGGCACTCTGGAAAGCAGCATCAGGGTTCGAGCTGCTGTGGTACAGGTACCTGTGAAGGCCAAACAAGTCAAATCAGCCCAAGTATTGTTGAATCAGACACAGATTAAAGCATTCCTAACATGATTTGGGGGGAAATTATTTTGCTGGGAACAATAGAAAGGCTGCTCGATTATGACAAACATCATAATCAAGATTATTTTGGTCAATATTGTAATCACGATTATTTAAAATGATTATTAGTGGGCCATATGACCAAAACTTTATATGAAAGATTTATTTAAACACAGTGATATATATCCAATATATATTTTCTGAAAATAAGGTTGCTATGACATCTACATTTTAGAGACCAGCGAAATGTCACAATTCTCAATACTACAGCAGAATACCAGAGTAACTAATATTAGTTAAAAAAACAACAACAAAAAAGGTCCTCAAAATTATTAAAATTAATTAAACTGCCAGTAATGAAAAAAAACAAAGGAATACAATGCCAGTAATAAAAAAGCAAAAGAATACAATAGAATAAAAAAATATACAAATGAAACAAACTGTGCTTTAAGTTTTTTTTAATGCAAGTCTAAAGTATTCAGTTAACAGCCTACTAGAGAAATTGTATAAGCTCATGTAAAATAAAACAGCATAGTCTTCACTGTAATAATTAAACTTCCTTTGTTTCTTATTAAAGTTACAAAAGTCCTTCAGTCAAGAGCAGTGAATGATTTTGATTGTCTTTTGTTGTTTGATTAATATTAAGCACACAGTAGGCAGCAGGAATATAGCCCACTATCACTTTAAGAGCCACATGGATCCAATTTACTGTTACACAAGTATTTTCATTCTCAACTCTTTACATTCATTTATTACATAACCGATGAGGGTTTACGTGAATAATCACTAAGCGCCACATTTTTGTGTGTATTTGACAGTTTAGGCGCTACAAGATGACTTACTTTACATGTCCGTTTGTGTTCCGTCTCTGAGCGCATGCACAGTAACAATCTTCCCGAGGAAGCGCAAGTTCTCTTTCACGCTTTTAAAAACATAAATAAATCTAATCAACTTAAATAAATCAAGCACGTCCCATTTGGCAAAGTCTCGTTACATGATTTTACTGATTTGCAAGTGAAATTGGGCTTTTATGGAGGAACGAAAGAACACCGCTGCGCTGGAAAGGGGGTGGAATGGGGCACAATAATCATTTTATCTCGATTACTGTATTTTCATAATCGTTGGCGGCCGAAATCGAAACTGAATTTCGATTAATTGCACAGCCCTAGAACAACATATGACAGATATGTATAAATAAGGAAGAAGGAGACCTGGCAATGTTGGTGATGTGATCAGCCCGTCTGCTCTGAGCACTGACACCCTGCAGGAGCTGTTCCACAGGAGAGACAAGTAGCGATGTCTGACTTTCTCTCAGCAGATCCATGAATGTCACCTCCTTCTGCAGAGCCAGCTCCAACAAACACAGACAGTGTAGCACTGCCGACTCCAACTGCTTTTTACCTACAACAATGGCAACAGCATAATGTCATCAACAAATACACACAAACTGATCCATATCCAGAAATGCTGAAATCATTCAGCATTTAGTCTCAATTAACTTGTTAAAAAAAATTATATTAAATATAAAGTTAATAACTAAATACCAAATAACTTGATGAAACATAAATGAAACAGGATATAAAAAATACAGAGCAGGCCTCTCATACTGACCAGGAAAGGGGGCGTAGGTGTCTAGCTGACGGGCGCCCTCCTCAAGCAGGCTGAGGCAGAGAGAGAGGGTGGGCGAGTCATTCAGCAGGTGGAACATCAGACTGTGTCCCGGGGGCTTATGGGCTGGCATTTGCTCTCCCTGAAGTTCCACCATTTCTTGCAGGAAGTCGGCTGGCTGCGGCTCATATTCTCTCAGAAGTTTGTGAAACACCTCTAGCACTGCCTCAGCTAGCTCCCACTACAAAGAGTAAAATAAAATCAGTCAATAAAGATACACAACCATAAATGGAGGCAAGACTGAGATAAGACACATGTTTAAGTCTAACAGGCCACAGCAAACCTTTTCTGCTGGCCGCCGGTAGGCACGTGTGGGGAAGGCCAGAAACACGGAGTCACGCAGGAAGTCAAGATAAGGCTGAAAGCCTGGTGCACGCAGTCCTGCTCCAAGATTCACTGGAAGTGCACTCTCTACCAGAGTACTGATCAGATGACAAAAGGCCCTTGTGAGAGGATACTCCTCACAGCTCGATTCAATCTCATTCAGCTCCACCTGTTAGAGAAAAATTTAATTAGTGCCAAAATAAAAGGACATATACAGTGGGGCAAAAAAGTATTTAGTCAGCCACCAATT